>NC_088407.1:15919351-15926851 GCF_034236695.1 Oncorhynchus nerka
GGGTGCAGCTGTGCTGCTGTTGATGAGGTGCTGTCCTGTGAGTTGGTGGTGGGGATTGTGCGCTGAGCTGGAGAGACCTGGCTGGTTGGAGTGGACACCTCTGCTGTGTGGGAGCAGAGCTCAAGGTGGGTGTAAAACTGTGTCTTTAGTAGTTCTCCCTCTCTGTCTAGCCTCTTCTGTCTCAGTATAGCCACCTCAGTCTAAGAGCTCTCCCGGTCTCTCTGAAGCTCTCCCACCTCTGTTGTAAGGTCAGCCAATTGATGGTGGTGTCTCTGTCCCTCATGGCTGCCACGGTGTTGAGGAGGGCCTGAGCCTGCTCTGCGCTGAGGGGGTCGCTCTCCTCCAGAGGCATCCTCGATAGTGTGGGTTGAGAGGTGCTGAGAGTAGGGATGGTGCTGGTTGAGTCTCTCTGGGGGAGGGGCTGTCACTAATGGTGTCCTCTGCTCATTCCTTAATGGTCTGAAAGTCTGTTTCAAACGACCTGGCACCATGACAGTCCCAGTCTTGTAGAGGTTGATTGTTATCATGGTGCTGTCAGGGTCGTTTGTCTCTCTTACATTCAGCTTCCATTACAGTTTCCTCTGTCTTAATGGACGGGTAGTGAGAGCAGGCTGCTGAGCGCCATGCATTTGGCTGCTCAGTGAGAAAGATGAGATTCCTCACGTCTCCGTTTTTGTAGAGGTGTGCGAAAAGGGTTTCTAGCCTCCTCTTTAGTAGGTTGTGTTTAAAAATGTTCCTATTTATATATATATATATATTTTTTTTTACCTCTGGTGTGTAGAGAATGGAATCAGTACTGAAGGGGAGGGGGGAGAGGGTGCCTGTGGGTTCTGCTGCTCTTTTCTGCTGCTGGTGCTGCACCGTTGGCATGGTAGCCATTTTTGTTTGGGAGGGAAACTGCTGCTGCTGGTGCTAGCTAGGTCTCGCTTTCCTCAAAGCCAGTAGAAAAAGTAAAAATAAAGCAGAAAATATGTGTGGAGTCTGTGCTCCGTCTTGGTTTACTCACTCAGTTTGGTCGGTTGCTGTAGTTGTATTAACTCTTCTTGCTAGATTTGTTCGAACTTGATTTTCTAGCTAGCTAGCTAGCTTGCTGGCCAGGTTGTTGTCGGTTAATGTTTGTCTCTTTCTCAATTCAATTCAATTCAAAGGGGCTTTATTGGCATGGGAAACGTATTTACATTGCTAAAGCAAGTGAAATGAACAAATGCGAGAAGACACAAAACAATATCAACAAATAGAAGATTAGAAATTAACAGTAAACAATGCACTCAAAAAGGTTTCTAAAAGATAAAGACATTTCAAGTGTTATATTATCAGCTATATACAGTGTTTTAGCAATGTGCAAATAGTTGTAGTACGAATAGTAGGGGAAGAAACAGTTGAAATCGGAAGTGTATATACACCTTAGTCAAATACATTTAAACACAGTTTTACACAATTCCTGACATTTAATCCTAGTAAATATTCCCTGTTTTAAGTCAGTTAGGATCACCACTTTATTTTAAGAATGTGAAATGTCAGAATAATAGTAGAGAGAATTATTTATTTCAGCTTTATTTCTTTCATCACATTCCCAGTGGGTCAGAAGTTTACATACACTCAATTAGTATTTGGTAGCATTGCCTTTAAATTGTTGAACTTGGGTCAAATGTTTTGGGTAGCCTTCCACAAGCTTCCCACAATAAGTTGGGTGAATATTGGCCCATTCTTCCTGACAGAGCTGGTGTAACTAAGTCAGGTTTGTAGTCCTCCTTGCTCACACACACTTTTTCAGTTCTGCCCACAACTTTTCTATAGGATTGAGGTCAGGGCATTGTGATGGCCACTCCAATACCTTGACTTTCTTGTCCTTAAGCCATTTTGCCATAACTTTGGAAGTAAATCAAATCAAATCAAATTTTATTTGTCACATACACGTGGTTAGCAGATGTTAATGCGAGTGTAGCGAAATGCTTGTGCTTCTAGTTCCGACAATGCAGTGATAACCAACAGGTAATCTAACTAACAATTCCAAAACTACTGTCTTATACACAGTGTAAGGGGATAAAGAATATGTACATAAGGATATATGAATGAGTGATGGTACAGAGCAGCATACAGTAGATGGTATCGAGTACAGTATATACATATGAGATGAGTATGTAGACAAAGTGAACAAAGTGGCATAGTTAAAGTGGCTAGTGATACATGTATTACATAAGGATGCAGTCGATGATGTAGAGTACAGGATATACGTATGCATATGAGATGAATAATGTAGGGTAAGTAACATTATATAAGGTAGCATTGTTTAAAGTGGCTAGTGATATATTTACATCATTTCCCATCAATTCCCATTATTAAAGTGGCTGGAGTTGGGTCAGTGTCAATGACAGTGTGTTGGCAACAGCCACTCAATGTTAGTGGTGGCTGTTTAACAGTCTGATGGCCTTGAGATAGAAGCTGTTTTTCAGTCTCTCGGTCCCAGCTTTGATGCACCTGTACTGACCTCGCCTTCTGGATGATAGCGGGGTGAACAGGCAGTGGTTCGGGTGGTTGATGTCCTTGATGATCTTTATGGCCTTCCTGTAACATCGGGTGGTGTAGGTGTCCTGGAGGGCAGGTAGTTTGCCCCGGTGATGCGTTGTGCAGACCTCACTACCCTCTGGAGAGCCTTACGGTTGAGGGCGGAGCAGTTGCCATACCAGGCGGTGATACAGCCCGCCAGGATGCTCTCGATTGTGCATCTGTAGAAGTTTGTGAGTGCTTTTGGTGACAAGCCGAATTTCTTCAGCCTCCTGAGGTTGAAGAGGCGCTGCTGCGCCTTCTTCACGACGCTGTCAGTGTGAGTGGACCAATTCAGTTTGTCTGTGATGTGTATGCCGAGGAACTTAAAACTTGCTACCCTCTCCACTACTGTTCCATCGATGTGGATAGGGGGGTGTTCCCTCTGCTGTTTCCTGAAGTCCACAATCATCTCCTTAGTTTTGTTGACGTTGAGTGTGAGGTTATTTTCCTGACACCACACTCCGAGGGCCCTCACCTCCTCCCTGTAGGCCGTCTCGTCGTTGTTGGTAATCAAGCCTACCACTGTTGTGTCGTCCGCAAACTTGATGAATGAGTTGGAGGCGTGCGTGGCCACGCAGTCGTGGGTGAACAGGGAGTACAGGAGAGGGCTCAGAACGCACCCTTGTGGGGCCCCCGTGTTGAGGATCAGCGTCTACCCCCTAGATCTTGCCTACCCTCACCACCTGGGGGCGGCCCGTCAGGAAGTCCAGTACCCAGTTGCACAGGGCGGGGTCGAGACCCAGGGTCTCGAGCTTGATGACGAGCTTGGAGGGTACTATGGTGTTGAATGCCGAGCTGTAGTCGATGAACAGCATTCTCACATAGGTATTCCTCTTGTCCAGGTGGGTTAGGGCAGTGTGCAGTGTGGTTGAGATTGCATCGTCTGTGAACCTATTTGGGCGGTAAGCAAATTGGAGTGGGTCTAGGGTGTCAGGTAGGGTGGAGGTGATATGGTCCTTGACTAGTCTCTCAAAGCACTTCATGATGACGGAAGTGAGTGCTACGGGGCGGTAGTCGTTTAGCTCAGTTACCTTAGCTTTCTTGGGAACAGGAACAATGGTGGCCCTCTTGAAGCATGTGGGAACAGCAGACTGGTATAGGGATTGATTGAATATGTCCGTAAACACACCGGCCAGCTGGTCTGCGCATGCTCTGAGGGCGCGGCTGGGGATGCCGTCTGGGCCTGCAGCCTTGCGAGGGTTAACACGTTTAAATGTCTTACTCACCTCGGCTGCAGTGAAGGAGAGACCGCATGTTTTCGTTGCAGGCCGTGTCAGTGGCACTGTATTGTCCTCAAAGCGGGCAAAAAAGTTATTTAGTCTGCCTGGGAGCAAGACATCCTGGTCCGTGACTGGGCTGGGTTTCTTCTTGTAGTCCGTGATTGACTGTAGACCCTGCCACATGCCTCTTGTGTCTGAGCCGTTGAATTGAGATTCTACTTTGTCTCTGTACTGACGCTTAGCTTGTTTAATAGCCTTGCGGAGGGAATAGCTGCACTGTTTGTATTCGGTCATGTTGCCAGACACCTTGCCCTGATTAAAAGCAGTGGTTCGCGCTTTCAGTTTCACGCGAATGCTGCCATCAATCCACGGTTTCTGGTTAGGGAATGTTTTTATCGTTGCTATGGGAACGACATCTTCAACGCACGTTCTAATGAACACGCACACCGAATCAGCGTATTCGTCAATATTTTTATCTGACGCAATACGAAACATGTCCCAGTCCACGTGATGGAAGCAGTCTTGGAGTGTGGAGTCAGCTTGGTCTGACCAGCGTTGGACAGACCTCAGCGTGGGAGCCTCTTGTTTCAGTTTCTGCCTGTAGGCAGGGATCAACAAAATGGAGTCGTGGTCAGCTTTTCCGAAAGGGGGGCGGGGCAGGGCCTTATATGCGTCGCGGAAGTTAGAGTAACAGTGATCCAGGGTTTTACCACCCCTGGTTGCGCAATCGATATGCTGATAAAATTTAGGAGTCTTGTTTTCAGATTAGCTTTGTTAAAATCCCCAGCTACAATGAATGCAGCCTCCGGATAAATGGTTTCAGTTTGCAAAGAGTTAAATAAAGTTCGTTCAGAGCCATCGACGTGTCTGCTTGGGGGGGATATATACGGCTGTGATTATAATCGAAGAGAATTCTCTTGGAAGATAATGCGGTCTACATTTGATTGTGAGGAATTCTAAATCAGGTGAACAGAAGGATTTGAGTTCCTGTATGTTTCCTTCATCACACCATGTCTCATTAGTCATGAGGCATACGCCCCCGCCACTCTTCTTACCAGAAAGATGTTTGTTTCTGTCGGCGAGATGCGTGGAGAAACCCGTTGGCTGCACCGCATCGGATAGCGTCTTCCCAGTAAGCCATGTTTCCGTGAAGCAGAGAACGTTGCAGTCTCTGATGTCCCTCTGGAATGCTACCCTTGCTCGGATTTCATCAACCTTGTTGTCAAGAGACTGCACATTGGCAAGAAGAATGCTGGGGAGTGGTGCGTGATGTGCCCTTGTCCTGAGTCTGACCAGAAGACCGCTACGTTTCCCTCTTTTTCTGAGTCGTTTCCTTGGGTCGCTGCATGCGATCCATTCCGTTGTCCTGTTTGTAAGGCAGAACACAGGATCCGCGTCGCGGAAAACATATTCTTGGTCGTACTGATGGTGAGTTGACGCTGATCTTATATTCAGTAGTTCTTCTCGACTGTATGTAATGAAACCTAAGATGACCTGGGGTACTAATGTAAGAAATAACACGTAAAAAAACAAAAAACTGCATAGTTTCCGAGGAACGCGAAGCGAGGCGGCCATCTCTGTCGGCGCCGGAAGTATTTCTTGCTTGGGGTCATTGTCCATTTGGAAGACCCATTTGCGACCAAGCCTTAACTTCCTGACTGATGTCTTGAGATGTTGCTTCAATATATCCACATCATTTTGCTCCCTCATGATGCCATCTATTATGTGAAGTGCACCAGTCCCTCCTGCAGCAAAGCACCCCCACAACATGATGCTGCCAACCCCATGCTAAACTCCCATGCTTCACGGCTGGGATGGTGTTCTTCGGCTTGCAGGCCTCCCACTTTTTCCTCCAAACATAACGATGGTCATTATGGCCAAACAGTTCTATTTTTGTTTCATCAGACCAGAGGACATTTCTCTGAAAAGTACGATCTTTGTCCCCATGTGCAGTTGCAAACCGTAGTCTGGCTTTTTATGGCGGTTTTGGAGCAGTGGCTTCTTCCTTGCTGACTTGGCTTTTGGGTTATGTCGATATAGGACTCGTTTTACTGTGGATATAGATACTTTTGTACCTGTTTCCTCCAGCATCTTCACAAGGTCCTTTGCTGTTGTTCTGGGATTGATTTGCACTTTTCGCACCAAAGTACATTCATCGCTAGGAGACAGAACGCGTCTCTTTCCTGAGCGGTATGACGGCTGCGTGGTCCCATGGTGTTTATACTTGCGTACTATTGTTTGTACAGATTGACGTGGTACCTTCAGGCATTTGTAAATTGCTCCCAAGGATGAACCAGGCTTGTGGTTGTCTACAGTTTTTTGTCTGAGGTGTTGGCTGATTTCTTTTGATTTCCCCATGATGTCAAGCAAAGAGGCAGTGAGTTTGAAGGTAGGCCTTGAAATACATCCACAGGTACGCCCCCAATTGACTCAAATGATTTCAATTAGCCTATCAGAAGCCTATCTAAAGCAATGTCATCCTTTTCTGGAATTTTCTGTTTAAAGGCACAGTCAACTTAGTGTATGTAAAATTCATTGTGATACAGTGAATTATAAGTGAAATAATCCGCCTGGATACAATTGTTGGAAAAATTACTTGTGTCATGCACAAAGTAGATGTCCTAACCAACATGCCAAGACTAAAGTTTGTTAACAAGAAATGTGTGGAGTGGTTGAAAAACGAGTTTTAATGAATCCAACCTAAGTGTATGTAAACTTCCAACTGTATGTATACAATGACAATGTAAGTATTTAACTTACCATGTCAATAAAGCCTGCTGAATTGAATTGAGAGAGAGAGTTTTAATGACTCCAACCTAAGTGTATGTAAACCTCAGACTTCAACTGTATATAAACAGATACATATATGTTGTATTCACAATGTTGTTTGTGCTCCACTGGTTGCCCCTTTCTCATGGCAACGGGACACACATCTGGCTGCTGTGATGGCACACTGCAGTATTTCCCCTAACAGATATGGGAGTTGATCAATTTCAAATTATTTGCGGGTCTATATGATTTGTGGTAAATATGTGTCTCTATGTATGCGATATATTTGGCAGGATGTTAGGAAGTGTAGCTCAGTTTCCATCGCCTCTGCCTATGGCCGCCTCTCTCTATAGCAAGGCTATGCTCACTGAGTCTGTACATAGTCAAGGATTTCCTCAATGTTGGGTCAGTCACTGTGGTCAGGTATTCTGCCACTGTGTTCTCTCTGTTTAGGGTCAGTCACTGTGGTCAGGTATTCTGCCACTGTGTACTCTCTGTTTAGCGTTCCAATTTGCTCTGTTTTTTGGTTGATTCTTTCCAGTGTGTCAAATAGTTATCTTTTTGCTTTCTCGTGATTTGGTTGGTTCTAATTGCGTTGCTTTCCTGGTGCTCTGTGGGGTGTGTTTCAACCAGCAGGCTGAGGGGACTCTTCTCTAGGTAAATCTCTCTGTAGTTGAGGGGTTTGTGATAAAATGTGTAGTCATCGCTTCCTTTTAGGTGGTTATAGAATTTGACATCTCTTTTCTGGATTTTCATAACTACCAGGTATAGTCCTAATTCTAATCTGCATGCATTTTTGGGGATTTTTTGCAGAATTCTGCATGCAGTCCCAATTTGGTGTTTGTCCCATTTTGTGAATTCTTGGTTGATGAAGTGGACCCCAGACCTCACAACCATAGAGGGCAATGGGTTGTAGAACTGATAGAAATATATTTATTCAGATCCTACTTGAGACGTCTTATTT
>NC_088407.1:15936851-15969351 GCF_034236695.1 Oncorhynchus nerka
GAAGGCACTCTGACTTCTGCCTCCTGGTCCGGGAACAATGGAGGGGCATAGCCAAACTGACACTCGTGCGGGGACATACCAGTGGAGGAGGAGCGCAAGGTGTTGTGCGCGTATTCGGCCCAAACAATGAAGGACGACCATGTGGACGGGTTGTTACGAGTCATACATCGGAGGGTGGCTTCCAGCTCTTGATTCATCCTCTCTGTTTGGCCGTTGGACTCCGGATGGTACCCTGAAGATAGACTGGCAGAAGCACCCATGAGTTGGCAGAAGGCCTTCCAAAACCTTGAGGCGAACTGGGGACCTCTGTCAGAAACCATATCTTGAGGAATGCCGAAGACTCGGAACACATGATTAATTACCAACTCAGCCGTCTCCTTGGCAGAAGGTAACTTAGTCAGAGGGATGAACCTGGCCGCCTTTGAAAACCTGTCGATTATGACTAGGATAGTAGTATTGCCATGGGATGGAGGAAGGCCAGTAATAAAGTCCAACGAGATATGGGACCAGGGTCTGTGGGGAATAGGTAAAGGGTGAAGGAGTCCTTGAGGGCGGAGGTGAGAAGATTTGCCCTGGCAGCACACAGGGCAGGCATTGACGAAAGAGGCAACGTCTTCTCTTATGGTAGGCCACCAGAACTTACGCTGGATGAACTCCAAGGTGCGACCTACGCCCGGGTGACAGGTGAGGCGAGAGGAGTGCCCCCACAGAAGGACCTGAGTCCTCACTGCCTTGGGGACAAACAACCGATTGGCAGGACCCCCTTTCGGGTCCGGTTCGATAGCTTGAGCTCGTCTCACGGTATCCTCAACTTGCCACGAAATCGGAGCCTTGATCTTAGCAGCAGGAAGGACAGGCATGTCCGTGTCATCTCGAATGGCAGGAGCGTAGACTCGGGACAGGGCATCCGGTTTGAGATTCTTCGACCCGGGCCGATAGGTGAGGATAAACTGGAATCGATTGAAGAAAAGAGACCATCTAGCTTGTCAAGAGTTCAACCGCTTCGCCTGCTGGATATACTCCAGATTTTTGTGGTCCGTAAGCACTTGAAACGGGTGAGAAGCCCCCTCGAGCCAGTGTCTCCATTCCTTCAATGCCATCTTAACTGCTAGGAGTTCACGATCCCCCACATCGTAGTTCCTCTCAGCCGCGGTAAGCCGGTGTGAGAAGAAAGTGCACGGATGAAGCTTCTTGTCTTCACCCCTCTGAGACAGGACAGCTCCAACACCAACCTCTGAGGCGTCTACCTCCACCACAAACGGTTCATCCGTAGTCGGTAGTATCAGGATGGGAGCAGAGAGGACGCGCTGCTTGAGTCCTTGGAAGGCCGTCTCAGCTTCTCTTCCCCACAAAAACCTTGCATTGCCACCCTTGGTTAAAGCTGAGAGAGGGGCTGCCACCAAGCTGAAGTTCTTGATGAACTTGCGGTAAAAGTTTGTGAAGCCCAGGAAACGCTGAACTTCCTTAACGGATTTGGGGGTGGGCCAATCCGCTACCGCCCCTACCTTCCTGGGGTCCATTTGGACTCGACCGGTTCCACTACAAATCCCAGGAATTGTACTCGGGATGAATGGAATTCACATTTTCCGGCTTAACGTACAGATGGCTGTCTAGGAGGCGTTTGAGTACTTGTCTGACATGCTTTGTGTGTTCTTGAAGAGAGCTCGAAAAGATGAGGATGTCATCCAAGTAAACAAACACAAATATGTTAAGCATATCCCTAAGCACATCGTTTATGAGCGCTTGGAACACCGCTGGGGCGTTGGTCAGGCCGAAGGGCATCACCAAGTATTCATAGTGACCAGTAGGCGTGTTGAACGCGGTCTTCCACTCGTCACCAGGTCTGATCCGCACAAGATGGTATGCGTTCCGCAGGTCAAGCTTAGTGAAAACAACTGCTTCCTGGAGCAGCTCGAAGGCTGTGGCCATAAGGGGTAGCGGGTAACGGTTACGGACGGTTATGGCATTGAGTCCCCGGTAGTCGATGCAAGGACGTAATCCACCGTCTTTCTTGGCCACAAAGAAAAACCCTGCTCCCGCCGGGAGGTGGATGGACGCATGAGGCCTGCTTCCAGAGCGTCCTTGATGTAGGTATCCATAGCAGCTCGTTCGGGTGGAGATAGGGAAAAGATCCGACCCCTGGGGGCAAGTGCCCGGAAACAGTTCGATGGGGCAATCATAAGGTCTATGGGGTGGTAGCATGGTGGCCCTCTGTTTGCTAAATACCAGTTTGAGGTCATGGTAACACTCGGGAACTCGGGTCAGGTCGATGGATTCTAAAGACTCGGGAGTAGAACTCGGGGAATTCGGGAAAATACATGTAGCTTGGCACGTAGGACCCCACTGCTTGATAGTGCCCACAGACCAGTCGATGTGAGGGTTATGGCTGTGAAGCCAGGGGTATCCAAGGACGAGAGGGAACTCGGAACAGGAGATCAAATGAAAGTTCATCAATTCCTTGTGTTGTGAAACTGAAAGTCGCAAGGAGGTAGTGACATGAGTGACAAGTCCAGATCCCAAAGGGCTTCCATCCAATGTAGTAACCCTCATGGGGTGCGACCAAGCCAAAATAAAGCAACGCTGTGCAACAAAAACAACAACACAGAGTTACACATAAACAAACGTACAGTCAATAACACCATAGGAAAATCTATGTACAGCGTGCGCAAATGTAGAAGAGTAGGGAGGTAAGGCAATAAATAGGCCATAGAGGCGAAATAATTACAATTTAGCAATTAACACTGGAGTGATAGATGTGCAGATGATGATGTGCATGTAGAGATACTGGGGTGCAGGTAGAGATACTGGGGTGCAAAAGAGCAAGAGGATAAGTAACCATATGGGGATGAGGTATTTGTGTGTGATATTTACAGATGGGCTGTGTACAGGTACAGTGATCGGTAATCTGCTCTGACAGCTGATGCTTAAAGTTAGAGAGGGAGAATCCAGCTTCAGTGATATTTGCAATTCGTTCCAGTCAATGGCAGCAGAGTACTGGAAGGAAAGGCGGCCAAATGAAGTGTTGGCTTTGGGGATGACCAGTGAAATATACCTGCTGGAGCGGTTGCTATGGGTGGATGTTGGTATGGTGACCAGTGAGCTGAGATAAGGCTGGGCTTTAGCTAGCATAGACTTGAAATGACCTGGAGCCAGTGGGTTTGTCGACAAATATGTAGTAAGGGCCAGCCAACGAGAGCATACAAGTCGCAGTGGTGGGTAGTATATGGGGCTTTGGTGACAAAACGGATGGCACTGTGATAGACTGCATCCAATTGGCTAGTAGGGTGTTGGAGGCTATTTTGTAAATAACATCGCCGAAGTCAAGGATCGGTAGGATAGTCAGTTTTACGAGGATATGTTTGGCAGCATGAGTGGAGGCTTTGTTGCGAAATAGGAATCCGATTCTAGATTAAATTTTGGATTCGAGATGCTTAATGTGAGTGTGGAAGAATAGTTTACAGTCTAACCAGACACCTAGGTATTTGTAGTTGTCCACATATTTTAAGTCAGAACCGTCCAGAGCAGTGATGCTCGTCGGGTGGGAGGGCGCGGGCAGCAATCGGTTAAAGAGCATGCCCTTAGTTTTACTTGCAATTAAGAGCAGTTCGAGGCCACGGGAGGCGTGTTTTTATGGCATTGAAGCTCGTTTGGAGGTTTGTTAGCACAGTGTCCAAAGAAGGGCCAGATGTCTACAGAATGGTGTCGTCTGTGTAGAGGTGGATCAGAGAAGCAACAGTGACATCATTGATATATACAGAGAAAAGAGTCGGCCCGAGAATTGAACCCTGTGGCACCACCATAGACTGCCAGAGGTCTGGATAACAGGCCCTCCGATTTGACACACTGAACTCTATCAGAGAAGTAGTTGGTGAACCAGGCGAGGCAGTCATTTGAGAAGCCAAGGCTGTTGAGTCTGTCGATAAGAATGCAATGATTGACAGAGACGAAAGCCTTTGCCCA
This sequence comes from Oncorhynchus nerka, assembly GCF_034236695.1. Classification (NCBI taxonomy): domain Eukaryota; kingdom Metazoa; phylum Chordata; class Actinopteri; order Salmoniformes; family Salmonidae; genus Oncorhynchus; species Oncorhynchus nerka. The sequence continues at coordinate 15,940,812 of NC_088407.1, forward strand.
GGTCGATGAAGACGGCTGCACAGTACTGTCTTTTATTGATGGCAGTTATGATATCATTTAGGACCTTGAGCGTGGCTGAGGTGCACCCATGACCAGCTCAGAAACCAGATTGCATAGTGGGGAAGGTACGGTGGGATCCAAAATGGTCGGTGATCTGTTTGTTAACTTGGCTTTCAAAGATTTTAGAAAGGCAGGGCAGGATGGATATGGGTCTATAACAGTTTGGGTCTAGAGTTTCTCCCCCTTTGAAGAGGGGGATGACCGCGGCAGCTTTCCAATCTTTGGGGATCTCAGACGATTATGAAAGAGAGGTTGAATAGGCTTGTAATAGCGGTTGCAACAATTTCGGCGGATAATTTTAGAAAGAGAGGGTCCAGATTGTCTAGCCCAGCTGATTTGTAGGGATCCTGAGTTTGCAGCTCTTTCACAACATCAGCTGTCTGGATTTGGGTGAAGGAGAAGTGGGGGGGGGGGGTGGAACCCATACGTGTTATGCTCACAGACAGTACATTATTAACTGCCCCCTGATCTAGGATCAGATTGGCCTTTTAGATAACAATGAATACGATTTTTTATTTTATTTATTTCACCTTTATTTAACCAGGTAAGCAAGTTGAGAACAAGTTCTCATTTACAATTGCGACCTGGCCAAGATAAAGCAAAGCAGTTCGACACATACAACGACACAGAGTTACACATGGAGTAAAACAAACATACAGTCAATAATACAGTTAAAAAAAAAAAATAAAAAAAAAAAAAAAAAAAAAAAAAAAAAAAAAACAAGTCTATATACAATGTGAGCAAATTAGGTGAGAAGGGAGGTAAAGGCAAAAAGGCCATGGTGGCAAAGTAAATACAATATAGCAAGTAAAACACTGGAATGGTAGTATTGCAATGGAAGAATGTGCAAAGTAGAAATAAAAATAATGGGGTGCAAAGGAGCAAAATAAATAAATAAATTAAATACAGTTAGGAAAGAGGTAGTTGTTTGGGCTAAATTATAGGTGGGCTATGTACAGGTGCAGTAATCTGTAAGATGCTCTAACAGTTGGTGTTTAAAGCTAGTGAGGGAGATAAGTGTTTCCAATTTAAGAAATTTTTGTAGTTCGTTCCAGTCATTGGCAGCAGAGAACTGGAAGGAGAGGCGGCCAAAGAAAGAATTGGTTTTGGGGGTGACTAGAGAGATATACCTGCTGGAGCGTGTGCTACAGGTGGGAGATGCTATGGTGACCAGCGAGCTGAGATAAGGGGGGACTTTACCTAGCAGGGTCTTGTAGATGACATGGAGCCAGTGGGTTTGGCGACGAGTATGAAGCGAGGCCAGCCAACGAGAGCGTACAGGTCGAATGGTGGGTAGTATATGGGGCTTTGGTGACAAAACGGATAGCACTGTGATAGACTGCATCCAATTTGTTGAGTAGGGTATTGGAGGCTATTTTGTAAATGACATCGCCAAAGTCGAGGATTGGTAGGATGGTCAATTTTACAAGGGTATGTTTGGCAGCATGAGTGAAGGATGCTTTGTTGCGAAATAGGAAGCCAATTCTAGATTTAACTTTGGATTGGAGATGTTTGATATGGGTCTGGAAGGAGAGTTTACAGTCTAACCAGACACCTAAGTATTTGTAGTTGTCCACGTATTCTAAGTCAGAGCCGTCCAGAGTAGTGATGTTGGACAGGCGGGTAGGTGCAGGTAGCGATCGGTTGAAGAGCATGCATTTAGTTTTACTTGTATTTAAGAGCAATTGAGGCCACGGAAGGAGAGTTGTATGGCATTGAAGCTTGCCTGGAGGGTTGTTAACACAGTGTCCAAAGAAGGGCCGGAAGTATACAGAATGGTGTCGTCTGCGAGAGGTGGATCAGAGACTCACCAGCAGCAAGAGCAACATCATTGATGTATACAGAGAAGAGAGTCGGTCCAAGAATTGAACCCTGTGGCACCCCATAGAGACTGCCAGAGGTCCGGACAGCAGACCCTCCGATTTGACACACTGAACTCTATCAGAGAAGTAGTTGGTGAACCAGGCGAGGCAATCATTTGAGAAACCAAGGCTGTCGAGTCTGCCGATAAGGATGTGGTGGTTGACAGAGTCGAAAGCCTTGGCCAGATCAATGAATACGGCTGCACAGTAATGTTTCTTATCGATGGCGGTTAAGATATCGTTTAGACCTTGAGCGTGGCTGAGGTGCACCCATGACCAGCTCTGAAACCAGATTGCATAGCAGAGAAGGTATGGTGAGATTCAAATGGTCGGTAATCTGTTTGTTGACTTGGCTTTCAAGACCTTAGAAAGGCATGGTAGGATAGATATAGGTCTGTAGCAGTTTGGGTCAAGAGTGTCCCCCCTTTGAAGAGGGGGATGACCGCAGCTGCTTTCCAATCTTTGGGAATCTCAGATGACACGAAAGAGAGGTTGAACAGGCTAGTAATAGGGGTGGCAACAATTTCGGCAGATAATTTTAGAAAGAAAGGGTCCAGATTGTCTAGCCCGGCTGATTTGTAGGGGTCCAGATTTTTCAGCTCTTTCAGAACTTCAGCTGAATGGATTTGGGAGAAGGAGAAATGGGGAAGGCTTGGGCGAGTTGCTGTTGGGGGTGCAGTGCTGTTGACCGGGGTAGGAGTTGCCAGGTGGAAAGCATGGCCAGCCGTAGAAAATGCTTATTGAAATTCTCAATTATGGTGGATTTATCAGTGGTGACAGTGTTTCCTATCTTCAGTGCAGTGGGCAGCTGGGAGGAGGTGTTCTTATTCTCCATGGACTTTACAGTGTCCCAGAACTTTTTAGAGTTAGTGTTGCAGGAAGCAAATTTCTGCTTGAAAAAGCTAGCCTTGGCTTTTCTAACTGCCTGTGTATAACGGTTTCTAGCTTCCCTGAACAGCTGCATATCACGGGGCTGTTCGATGCTAATGCAGAACGCCATAGGATGTTTTTGTGTTGGTTAAGGGCAGTCAGGTCTGGGGAGAACCAAGGGCTATATCTGTTCCTGGTTCTAATTTTCTTGAATGGGGCATGTTTATTTAACATTGTTAGGAAGGCATTTTTAAAAATATCCAGGCATCCTCTACTGACGGGATGAGATCAATATCCTTCCAGGACACCCCGGCCAGGTCGATTAGAAAGGCCTGCTCGCTGAAGTGTTTCAGGGAGCGTTTACAGTGATGAGTGGAGGTCGTTTGACCGCTGACCCATTACGGATGCAGGCAATGAGGCAGTGATCGCTAAGATCTTGGTTGAAGACAGCAGAGGTGTATTTAGAGGGGAAGTTGGTTAGGATGATATCTATGAGGGTGCCCGTGTTTAAGGCTTTGGGGGGGTACCTGGTAGGTTCATTGATAATTTGTGTGAGATTGAGGGCATCAAGTTTAGATTGTAGGATGGCTGGGGTGTTAAGCATGTTCCAGTTTAGGTCGCCTAGCAGCACGAGCTCTGAAGATAGATGGGGGGCAATCAGTTCACATATGGTGTCCAGAGCACAGCTGGGAGCAGAGGGTGGTCTATAGCAGGCGGCAACGGTGAGAGACTTGTTTTTAGAGAGGTGGATTTTTAAAAGTAGAAGTTCAAATTGTTTGGGTACAGACCTGGATAGTAGGACAGAACTCTGCAGGCTATCTTTGCAGTAGATTGCAACACCGCCCCCTTTAGCAGTTCTATCTTGTCTGAAAATGTTGTAGTTTGGAATTAAAATTAAACGATCACATGGATACAGGGGGATGATCCTAGATCAGCACTCCAACTCTGAGACTCTATGGCCCCAGATTATTACATGTGAATCTTATGAACCATCATCCCTATTACCATTGTGCTCACAGACAGTACAGTAGGAAGAAGCTGGTGTGAACTCTAGGATATTTAACCTAGTCATTATCTCCTAATGTCGGCCCCATGGGGACCCCTCACTACCCCCACTCCTCAGTTTACACCCTGTCGTGTGCCACAAAAGAGCAACAATCACACCCTTTGCTTTAGAGAGGAAATCCTACATTCTTAGAAAAAAATATGCTATCTAGAACCTAAAAGGGTTCTTTGGCTGTCCCCCTAAGAGAACCCTTAGAATAACTATTTTTGGTTCCAGGTAGAACTCTTTTGGGTTCTATGTAGAACCCTCTGTGGAAAGGGTTCTACATGGAACGCAAAATTATTTTACCTGGAAACAAAAAGGGTTCTCCTATGAGAACAGCTGTAGAAGCCTTTTGTTGCCCTTTTTTCTAAGAGTGTAGAGCCTCTCCATTAAACATGTTCAACAGCTCTCTCCTTACACCGTCATGTCCCAGGGTAAGACTCCTTACACCGTCATGTCCCGGGGTAAGACTCTTTACACCGTCATGTCCCGGGGTAAGACTCCTTACACCGTCATGTCCCGGGGTAAGACTCCTTACACCGTCATGTCCCGGGGTAAGACTCCTTACACCGTCATGTCCCGGGGTAAGACTCCTTACACCGTCATGTCCCGGGGTAAGACTCCTTACACCGTCATGTCCCGGGGTAAGACTCCTTACACCGTCATGTTCCGGGGTAAGACTCCTTACACCGTCATGTCCCGGGGTAAGACTCCTTACACCGTCATGCCCCGGGGTAAGACTCCTTACACCGTCATGTCCCGGGGTAAGACTCTGCTTGACTGAAAAACAGACCCCCCCCCCCCCCTACAGAGTTTATATTTGCATCACATTTGGAGTCGTAATTGTTTCGAAACCCCTCCCCTCCTCTTCTACATCTTTCTATCTAATAACTCCTTCCACCCCTCCTCTTCTACATCTTTCTATCTAATAACTCCTTCCTCCCCTCTACTTCTACATCTTTCTATCTAATAACTCCTTCCACCCCTCTACTTCTACATCTTTCTATCTAATAACTCCTTCCTCCCCTCCTCTTCTACATCTTTTTATCTAATAACTCCTTCCACCCCTCCTCTTCTACATCTTTCTATCTAATAACTCCTTCCACCCCTCCACTTCTACATCTTTCTATCTAATAACTCCTTCCACCCCTCTACTTCTACATCTTTCTATCTAATAACTCCTTCCTCCCCTCTACGTCTACATCTTTCTATCTAATAACTCCTTCCTCCCATCTACTTCTACATCTTTCTATCTAATAACTCCTTCCTCCCCTCCACTTCTACATCTTTCTATCTAATAACTCCTTCCTCCCCTCCACTTCTACATCTTTCTATCTAATAACTCCTTCCTCCCCTCTACGTCTACATCTTTCTATCTAATAACTCCTTCCTCCCCTCTACGTCTACATCTTTCTATCTAATAACTCCTTCCTCCCATCTACTTCTACATCTTTCTATCTAATAACTCCTTCCTCCCCTCCACTTCTACATCTTTCTATCTAATAACTCCTTCCTCCCCTCCACTTCTACATCTTTCTATCTAATAACTCCTTCCACCCCTCCACTTCTACATCTTTCTATCTAATAACTCCTTCCACCCCTCCTCTTCTACATCTTTCTATCTAATAACTCCTTCCTCCCCTCCACTTCTACATCTTTCTATCTAATAACTCCTTCCACCCCTCCTCTTCTACATCTTTCTATCTAATAACTCCTTCCTCCCCTCCACTTCTACATCTTTCTATCTAATAACTCCTTCCACCCCTCCTCTTCTACATCTTTCTATCTAATAACTCCTTCCTCCCCTCTACTTCTACATCTTTCTATCTAATAACTCCTTCCACCCCTCTACTTCTACATCTTTCTATCTAATAACTCCTTCCTCCCCTCCACTTCTATCTAATAACTCCTTCCACCCCTCCTCTTCTACATCTTTCTATCTAATAACTCCTTCCTCCCATCTACTTCTACATCTTTCTATCTAATAACTCCTTCCTCCCCTCCACTTCTACATCTTTCTATCTAATAACTCCTTCCTCCCCTCCACTTCTACATCTTTCTATCTAATAACTCCTTCCTCCCTTTCTCTTCTACATCTTTCTATCTAATAACTCCTTCCTCCCCTCTACTTCTACATCTTTCTATCTAATAACTCCTTCCTCCCCTCTACTTCTACATCTTTCTATCTAATAACTCCTTCCTCCCCTCCACTTCTCAATCTCTCCAACCCAACCTGTCCCCTCACCAATCCACCTCCACCCCTCCATCCTCCTTCTCTCCATCCTTAGGGCCAGGTTTTGGGTACTTCAAAGGGTGTTATTACCATAGACTACTTATTAGTGGTGTAACCCTAAGCCCTAGCCTGGAGTGGGGCTGTCTGTCTGTCTTTCATCTAGGAGATTGAAGAGAAGTGAGAGGAGAGGCTAGTGTGCGTGTGTGTTTGTTTGTTTGTTTGTGTGTGATTAGGGATAAGTGAGAAGCTAGTTTGATCAGCCGTGTTGTGGTATTACGTTGTAATCTGTGTACTCTGTCTGTTTTGCGTTGGATTGTCTGTTAGATTATAAAGTATGGTCTGTAAACACACTCAGATCGGCTGTAATCAGTCTAATGTTTAATAGTGTTTATAGGATATGAAACTAAAACATATAAAACTAATGTTTTTACTCATTTACTGCTTCTCTGAATATCTGGCCCACCACACTACACTCTCTGCAGAGAGACAGAGAAATGCTATTTCTCACTCGATCTCTTGATACAACTTTTGGCCTGCCAGTGTCTTATATTTACATGTCTGGGTTGTTTTCAATAGAAAGAGGAGATAGAGAAACAATATACTATTCTTAATTACTTCTGTTCCCCTAGTTGTCTCTTTAATGAGTTATGGGAAGTATAGGTAAACACAAACTCTTCCTTTCCAATAGTTGGTAACATGTCATTTTATTTAGCCTCTTGTCATTTTAACCTCAAAGCTCAGTTTATTTAGCCTCTCGACGACAGTATGTCGCCATTGTCTGCATGTATTATACTGACACTAAAACATTCTGTAAAGTCTCAACTACAAAAAACAGGGGTTATATAATAAAAATAAAAAAGTGATTTGAAGACGTTCTCAGAACATTCTGGAAGACTTAGTTTGGGGTAACTGTGAACTCCACAATACAGAGAGGAGATATGGGAATTAATTTGCTTAGGTATTAATCAATGTTTAATCAAAATTAATTCATGTTTTTTTCTTTTTGTGGCATGGCATCAATGAGATTTGAAGTTATGTTCTTGTATTCTCTATCCATGGAATTAGTCCACCAGGATGGTAGCCATGTTTTTTTGTTGTCTATTCAAACAGACCCCATTATGAAGGAAACAAGCACTCATTAAGATCAGCCAAAAAAACGGAACTTACAGTGCATTCCGAAAGTACTCAGACCCCTTGACTTTTTCCACATTTTGTTACGTAACAGCCTTATTCTAAAATGTATTTAATCCTCATCAATCTATACACAATACCCCATCATGACAAAGTGACAATGTCTTTTTAAACATTTTTGCACATTTATTAAAAATAATAAACAGAAATGCCTTATTTACATAAGTATTCAGACCCTTTGCTATGAGACTCGAAATTGAGCTCAGGTGCATCCTGTTTCCATTGATCATCCTTCAGACGTTTCTACAACTTGATTGGAGTCCACCTGTGGTAAATTCAATTGATTGGACATGATGTGGAAAGGCATACACCTGTCTATATCAGGTCCCACAGTTGACAGCGCATGTCAGAGCAAAAACCAAGCCATGAGGTCGAAGGAATTGTCCGTAGAGCTCCAAGACTGGATTTTGTCGCAGGAATAGATCTGGGGAAGGGTGCCCCAATAATATCTGCAGCATTGAAGGTCCCCAAGGACAGAGTGGCCTCCATTTTTCTTAAATGGAAGAAGTTTGGAACCACCAAGACTCTTCCTAGAGCTGGCCACCCGGCAAAAATGAGCAATCGGGGGAGAAGGGCCTTGGTTAGGATGGTGATCCAAGAACCTGATGGTCACTCTGACAGAGCTCCAGAGTTCCTCTGTGGAGATGGGAGAATCTTCCACAACCATCTCTGCAGCACTCCACCAATCAGGCCTATATTGTTGAATTGACAGATGGAAGCCACTCCTCAGTAAAAGGCACATGACAGCCCACTTGGAGCCAAAATACACTTAAAGACTCTCAGACCATGTGAAACAAGATTCTCTGGTCTGATGAAACCAAGATTGAACACTTTGGCCCGATTGGCACCATTCCTACGGTGAAGCATGGTGATGACAGCCTCATGATGTGGGGATGTTTTTCAGTGACAGGCACTGGGAGACTAGTCAGGATCAAAGGAAAGATGAATGGAGAAAAGTACAGAGAGATCCTTGATGAAAACCTGCTCAGGACGTCAGACTGGTGCGAAGGTTCACCTTCCAACAGGACAACAACCCTAAGCACACAGCCAAGACAAAGCAGGAGTGGCTTCGTGACCAGTCTCTGAATGTCCTTGAGTGGCCCAGCCAGAGCCCGGAATTGAACCTGATCGAACATCTCTGGAGAGACCTGAAAATAGCTGTGCAGCGACACTCCCCATCCAACCTGACAGAGCTTGAGAGGAATGGGAGAAACTCCCCAAATACAAATGTGCCAAGCTTGTAGCGTCATACCCAAGAAGACTTGAGACTGTAAACTCTGCCAAAGGTGCTTCAACAAAGTACTGAGTTAAGGGTCTGAATACTTATGTAAAGGTGATATCAGTGTTTTTATTTGTAATACATTTGCAAAAATGTCGAAAAAATAACATTTTTGCTTTGTCACTATGGGGTATTGTGTGTAGATCGATGAGGGGGGGGAAACTATTTAATCCATTTTAAAATAAGACTGTAACGTAACAATGTGGAAAAAGTGAAGGGGTCTGAATACTTTCCGTATGCACTGTACTGAACAAGATAGAGGATAGTGTTTTGTTGACGCTGAGAACAGAATGTATATGTTTTTAAACAATCTTCTTAGAATGTTCTATGAATGTTTCTAATGTTTTTGTTCATTTCCTATGGAAAGATTTCTTAATGTTCTGAGAACAGGACTTTAAAATAGAACCATGAGGAAACCTGCTGAAAACGTTATGCTTATGTACTGAAATTCCCACCAAAGAAACAAATGCTTTCTCAGAACATTATGTGCTAGCTGGGTTTCCTGCAAATTTCCCAGAAAATTGGTTATTCCTAACCGTAGGACAACCACGCTCTAAGAAACATTGTTTTCAGCTAGGCTTGGGCTTAGACACTGGCTGTTAGTTAGACTACAGTTGTTTTTCTAAAGAAAAATGTATAGGATTAGTGGGAGAAACTCGAAACGGAACATTCCCACCTACAGTACCAGTCAAAGGTTTGGACACACCTACTCATTCCAGGGTTTTTCTTTACTTTTACTATTTACGTTGTAGAATAATAGTGAAGACATCAAAACAATGAAATAAGACTTGGAATCATGTAGTAACCAAAAAGGTGTTCATCAAATGTATTTTATAGCCAACCTTTACGTAGCATACCTTTGCCTTGATGACAGCTTTGTACACTCTTGGCATTCTCTCAACCAGCTTCTTTTTGAGATAGAAAGAGAGGGACTCATACAGTATCATCACATGAGCATGTCCCCCAGCTGTGTTTACTCCACAGTTCCATTTCTTGGAGAATTTCGATTGAGACACTTTTTTTCCTCTGGGGGTGCATCCCAAATTAAACTGTATTCCCTGTATAGTGGGGCCCTGGTCAAAACTAGTGTGCACACTATTTAGGGAATAGGGTGCCATTTGGGATGCATCTTGAGCCACCCAACATGTAGTCCATTCATAACAAGTAGAGGAAGTTGTAATGTAAATGGATCTAAACAGGAATCAGAACAAAGGAAGATGAGACAGTCATCAACAGCTTGGGGATGGATTGTAAATATTGATCGCCTTTAATCAACCTCAGATCCATTTAGTCTAAAACACATTTAGTAAAGAACAGGCAACATAAGTTGGAAGGTTCTGGCAAATATGCAGTGGGTATTTGAATTTAGATTTTTTTTATTAGGATCATTGCCCTTACCCATTTTAATTACAATGTTTAGACCAGGATAGAGCTGCATCCAACGTGACGCCAAGTGGTTTGGTGTTTTTAACTTGTTCCATGTATCGACAAACGTAATTGAGGGTCACCGGCAAGCATATTTCTTGGCCCATATACAATACATTTTGTTTTAGAAATATTCAACACTAATTTGTTTGTTAACCCACACCATTCTTAGTTCTCTGCTCAGTACATTTGTTAGCTCATTATATGCTGCTGCAGCACTATACATTGTAGAGTCATCAGCATACATAACCAGTCCTGCTTTATTCATTAGTAAAGATAGAGTAAAGAAGTGGGCCTAGGCAGCTGTCTTGAGGAACACCACAGGCTAAAATCTTTACTGTCTGAAAAGCTAAAGATTAAAGAAAACTTTGACAGACCATAACATTTGAGTTTACCTAGAAACAGTTCATGATCAATTACATCAAAAGCTGAACTGAAGTCTGACAGCACTGCACCTAATACCTTCCTGTCATCCATACTCCTTAGCCAATCATCTGTCATTTGCACCATGCTGGAAACCAATTTTAAGACCATAACAGATACAATTGTTTTCAATAATTTCCTTAACAAAGGCAGCAAGCTTATAGGATGATTATTAGGAACAGTGAAGGAAGATTTTTTTATCCTTAGGTAATGGAATGAGCTTTGACTCTTTCCAAATTTCTGGGCGCACCCCACACATCAAGCGCCTATTAAAAATATGACACATTGGGGTGGATATGTGGTTGGCTGTAGCTCTAAGCAATTTACTGTCAATATTATTTGTACCTGGTGACTCATCAGAAAGAGACAGCAGCTTCCTTTCAACCTCTTCTCTTTCTACTTGTGTTACACGTTTATGTTTTTCCATTTATTTTTTGAGGTTGGACTTCAGCACGTATAGCTCGTTATCATATAGGGCTCACCGATTGGTGCCACCTCGTTAGTCAGTACGTGTTTCACCTGTGCTGTTTGCCATCTTGTTAGTGGGAAGGTGTTTCACCTGTGCTGGCTCAGTGCTCCAATTGCCTTGAGAGATGTGAAGGATTAACACCTTTAGTTAGTGCTCCCTATTTGATTTAGAGAACAACATTCCTTTGTCTGATATTCCTTGTTTTTGTTTTTTTGCTTCCTGACTTTTAAGTTTGGTCTGGGTTTTTAGTTTGGTCTGGGTTTTTAGTTTGGTCTGGGTTTTTAGTTTGGTCTGGGTTTTTAGTTTGGTCTGGGTTTTTAGTTTGATTGCCTCTTCTTGGGCATATTTAGTGGGCACTCATATGGTGGGTGTCTTTAAGGATCCAGTTGTTGCTTCTGCTTAACTCTCAGTCGACACTCCCGTGAGTCTTTCGGAAACCCTCCTAAAACCCCACCAGTTTTATTTTGGTTGTTGGTCAGTGAATGTTTGTTAGTTCTCCCTTCTTTTAAATTTTTTTATTTATTTTTTATTTCACCTTTATTTAACCAGGTTAGCTAGTTGAGAACAAGTTCTCATTTACAACTGCGACCTGGCCAAGGTAAAGCAAAGCAAAACACATGGATTAAACAAACACACAGTCAATAATACAATGTTTGAGCGACATTATTTGGTTTTCTTGCTGGGAAAAGTAACACTTGGTTCAAACTTATGCCTCATTCATGATAAAGTATTTTATAAGTGTGCAGTATGTGACTGGGAGCTTTTAGTTGTACATTTCTCAACTTGTCCACTGTGCCTGTGAAATTGTCATTAAAGGAACTTGCAATGTCACATGGTTTGGCTAATAATTATAAACTGGGTGGTTCGAGCCCTGAAAGCTGATTGGTTGACAGACGTGCTATATCAGACCGTACACCACGGGTATGACAAAACATGTATTTTTACTGCTCTAATTACATTGGAAGCCAGTTTATAATAGCAATAAGGCATCTCAGGGGTTGTTGATATATGGTGTTGCTCCGCGTTGCGTCGTGCCTAAGAACAGCCCCTTGCCGTGGTATATTGGCCATATACCACACCTCAGGCCTTATTGCTTAAATATACCCTCTGATTCAACAGATGCAGACATGTTTGAATGCCTACCCGTTATACTTAAAATGGCACCGGAGAAGAAGGCAGACGTTTCCCAACCGATTGTGTTTTTTTGTTCATTCATTTGCTTTGTTTGTAACGTATTTTTTTACTTATTATATACATAATGCTGCCACTACCGTCTCTTATGACCGAAAATAACTTCTGGACATCAAGACTACGATTACTCACCATGGACTGGCAGAATCTTTTTTTCCTTTAACGAGTCTGACGAGCCTGACACAAACTATATACTGCTTTCTCGGGAACAAGCCAAGATCCCTGTGATTTGCGTAAAGAGGAGGCGGAGAAAAAGGGGCCAGAGGGCGGACTGCCTTCTAAGAATTCGTAGGCAATCGAATAAACCCCCACTTCCTTGCATTCTGCTAGCAAATGTGCAATCTTTGGAGGATAAAATCGATGACCTACGCACAAGATTTAAAATACCAACGGGACAATCAAAACTGTAATATCATATGCTTCACGGAGTCATAGCTAGACAACGATACTATCAACATACAGCTGGTCATATACGCTGCACCGGCAGGATAGAGCAGAGGTGTCTGGTAAGACCAGGGGCGGCTGACTATGTATTTTTGGAAATAACAGCTTTTGCACGATATCCAAGGAGGTCTTGAGCTATTGCTCGCCTGAGATAGTGTGGTCTACAGCTTATCATGAGATACTCCATCTACCTAGAGAGTATCTGTAGCTGTTTACATACCACCACAGTCAGAGGCAGGCAAAAAGGCCACATTCAATGACCTGTATTCCACCATAAGCAAACAAGAAAATGTTCACCTGGAAGCGTCACTCCTAGTAGCCGGGAAGTTTAATGCAGGGAAACTTAAATCTGTTTCACCAAAAAACTCTGGACCACCTTTACTCCACACATAGAGACGCATACAAAGCTCTCCCTCGCCCTCGATTTGGCAAAACTGACCATAATTCTATCCTCCTGATTCCTGATTCCTGCTTACAAGCAAACATTTAAGCAGGAAGCACCAGTGACGAGATCAATAAAAAAGTGGTCAGATGAAAAAGATGCTACGCTACAGGCCAGAATATTTTCTGTGATTTCTCTGATGGCATTGAGGAGTACACCACATTTAGTCATTGGCTTCATCAATAAGTGCATCGATGACGTCGTCCCCACAGTGACTGTACGTACATATCCCAACCAGAAGCAATGGATAACAGGCAATATCCGTGCTGAGCTAAAGGCTAGTGCTGCCGCTTTCAAGGAGTGGGACTCTAACCCGGAAGCTTATAAGAAATCCTGCTATGCCCTCCGACAAACCATCAAGCAGGCAAAGCATCAATACAGGACTAAGATCGAATCGTACTACACCGGCTCTGACGCTCGTCGGATGTGGCACGGCTTGCAAACCATTACAGACTATAAAGGGAGGCACAGCCGAGAGATGCCCAGAGACACAAGCCGAACAAACGAGCTAAACTACTTCTATGCTCGCTTCAAGGCAAATAACACTAAAATATGCATGAAAGCACCAGCTGTTCCAGAAGACTGTGTTATCACGCTCTCCGCAGCCGATGTGAATAAGACCTTTTTTCTTTTTTAAACTTTACTTAACTAGGCAAGTCAGTTAACCTCTCTAGGGTATGTGGGACGCTAGCGTACCATCTGGCCAACATCCAGTGAGGTTGCAGAGCGCCAAATTCAAATACAGAAATACTCATTATAAAAATTCAGAAAACAAAACATATTTTACATAGGTTTAAAGATGAACTTCTTGTGAATCCAACCACGGTGTCAGATTTAAAAAAAAAATGCTTTACGGCGAAAGCATACCTTACGATTATTTGAGAACATAGCCCAGTTGACAAATTATTACAAACAGTAACCAGCCAAGCAGAAGCGTCACAAAACTCAGAAATAGAGATTCAATTAATCCCTTATCTTTGATGATCTTCATATGGTGGCACTCAGAAGACATGCATTTACTCAATAAATGTTCCTTTTGTTCGATAAAATCTCTTTATATCCAAAAAACTCAATTTTGTTCGTGCGTTTTCTTCAGTAATCCACAGGCTCAAACGCAGTCAAAACAGGCAGATTTAAAAAAAATCTAAATTGTATCTGTAAAGTACATAGAAACCTGTCAAACGATGTTTATATTCAACCCTCAGGTTGTTTTTAGTCTACATTATCTATAATATTTCAACGGGACAATAACGTCGTCAATATAAAAGGTAAACAAGAAATGCACTCTCTCGGGATTGTGCATGAAAAAGCTCTGTGACACGTCAGGGTCCACTCATTCAGACTGGTCTTACTCCCTCATTTATAAGAATACAAGCCTGAAACCATTTCTAACGACTGTTGACATCTAGTGGAAGGCATAGGAACTGCAAATGGAGTCCTAAGTCAATGGATACTGTAATGGCATTGAATAGAAAACTACAAAACAAAAACAAAAAAAACTTCCTGAATGGATTTTTCTCAGGTTTTTGCCAAATCAGTTCTGTTATACTCACAGACACGATTGTAACAGTGTTGGAAACTTTAGATTGTTTTCTATCTAATCTACCAGTTCTATGCATATCATCTGGGCCCGAGTAGCAGGCCATTTAATTTGGGCATGCTTTTCATCCAAAATTCCAAATGCTGCCCCCTACCCTAGAGAAGTTAAGAACAAATTCTTATTTACAATGACGGCCTAGGATTAGTGGGTTAACTGCCTTGTTCAGGAGGAAAATGACAGAGTTTTACCTTGTCAGCTCAGGGATTCAATCTCGTAACCTTTCGGTTACTGGCCCAACGCTCTAACCACTAGGCTACCTGGCGCCCCCAGGCGGCCGCAGGGCCAGACGGATTACCAGGTCGTATACTGCAAGCATGTGCTGACCAACTGGCAAGTGTCTTCACTGACATTTTCACCCTCGAGCTGTCCGAGTCTGTAATACCAACATGTTTCAAGCAGACCACCATAGTGCCTGTGCCCAAGAACACTAAGGTAACCTACCTAAATGACTACCGACCTGTAGCACTCACGTCTGTAGCCATGGAATGCTTTGAAAGGCTGGTCATGGCTCACATCAACACTATTATCCCAGAAACCCTAAACCGACTCCAATTTGCATATCGCACCAACAGATCCACAGATGATGCAATCTCTATTGCATTCCACACTGCCCTTTCCCACCTGGACAAAAGGAACACCTATATGAGAATGCTATTCATTGACAGCAGCTCTGCGTACAACACCATAGTGCCCTCGAAGCTCATAAATAAGTTAAGGACATTGGGACCAAACACCTCCCTCTGCAACTGTATCCTGGACTTCCTGACAGGCCGCCCCAGGTGGTAAGGGTAGGTAACAACACATCCGCCAAGCTGATCCTCAACACAGGGTCCCCTCAGGGGTGAGTGCTCAGTCCCCTCCTGTACTCCCTGTTCACTCATGACTGCATGGCCAGGCACGACTCCAACACAGTGGTAGGCCTGAGAACCGACAATGACGAGACAGCCTATAGGGAGGAGGTCAGAGACCTGGCCGTGTGGTGCCAGGATAACAACGTACAGCTGCACCATCGAGAGCATCCTGACGGGTTGCATCACTGCCTGGTATGGCAACTGCTCAGCCTCTGACCGCAAGGCACTACAGAGGGTAGTACGGCCCAGTACATCACTGGGGCCAAGCTTCCTGCCATCCAGTGCCTCTATACCAGGCGGTGTCAGTGGACAGACCTAACAATTGTCAAAGACTCCAGCCACCCTAGTCATAGACTGTTCTCTCTGCTACCACACAGCAAGCGGTAGCAGAGAGAACAGTAGTACCGTAGCATCTAGGTCCAAGACGCTTCTAAACAGCTTCTAACCCTACGCCATAAGACTCCTGAACATCTAATCAAATGGCTACCCAGACTATTTGCATTGCCTCCCTCCCCCATTTACACTGCTGCTACTCTCTGTTGTTATCACTTATGCATAGTCACTTTAATAACTCTACCTACATGTCCATATTACCTCAACTAACCGGTGCCCCCGCACATTGACTCTGTACCAGTACCCCCTGTATATAGTCTCGCTATTGTTATTTTACTGCTGCTCTTTAATTACTTGTTACTTTTATTTCTTATTCTTATCCATATTTTTTTTAATTGCATTGTTGGTCAGAGTCTCGTAAGTAAGCATTTCACTGTAATGTCTTCACCTGTTGTATTCGGCACACGTCACGAATAAGATTTTGATTTTGATTATAACATTCAAAGTTCTCCATAGTTTTTTCCATCACTCTTCACTGTGTGTGTGGTCTTCTTCTTAACCCCTAAACTTAAAATGGCCTTTATCCTCATGGGGATATGGGAAAAGTCCCCACGACAGAGAATTTTGGGGATTTCAGGTCCTCGCAAGGATAGTAAAAAATGTTATATTCTCTCTCGTGGGGACTTTCCCCATATCCCAATGAGGACAAAGGCTATTTTGAGTTTAGGAGTTAGGGTTACAATTAGAGTCAGATTTAGGGGTTAGGGTTACAATTAGAGTCAGATTTAGGGGTTAGGGTTACAATTAGAGTCAGATTTAGGGGTTAGGGTTACAATTAGAGTCAGATTTAGGGGTTAGGGTTAAGGTTAGCAGAATACTATTTTGAATTGAAATCTATTTTAGATCCTAACATTCTCCGTTAAGTTCCACCATATTGTTTGTCTCCCCCAGTGGCTTTCATAGGGACCCTGTGAAAGCAGGGAAGAATCCTAGAAGAATGTCAAGGTGTGGTCTCCTTTAAGGAGTAATCCCTACCCCCAGTATAGTATGGCAGCAACATGAGGATTTGGAGACAGGCTGGAAGCTGAATAAAGTGTGGGAGTCCCATGACAAAAGGGATGGATCATCTTTACCTAAAGCTGGGAGGAGGAAAGGAGCTTTTCTTTTCTTTCTTGGTGTTTTTCTCTAATGGAAAACAGATTGGCTGTTCTATATCTGAGATATATAAGAAAGATCAGGAAATTATTCTAAAAAAATAAATGTTTTACCCATATTGAACCAATTTTTGTTTGGCACTAAACTACTTCCACATATACTTCCATAAATTTTGTAAGATACTCTTTGAAGAGATAGAGTTTCAGAAGTTTTCAGAAGATGGGCCTTGCTTCAGGGGGAACTGGTTCCACCTTTGGGATGCCAGGACAGAGTAAAGCTTGGACTGGGCTAAGAAGTGGGTAACAATTCACAACAATACACACAAATCTAAAAGTAAAATAATGGAATTAAGAAATATATAAATATTGGGATGAACAATGTCGGAGTGGCATTAACTAAAATACAGAAAGGTCTGCTCAACGGTGATGCGTTGGGTAGACCGCACCACCCTCTGGAGAGTCCTGCAGTTGCGGGCGGTGCAGTTACCGTACCAGGCGGTGATACAGCCCGATAGGAGGCTCTCAATTGTGCATCTGTAAAAGTTTGTGAAGGTTGTAGGGGCCAAGACGAAAATTCTTCAGCCTCCTAATGTTGAAGAGGAGCTGTTGCGCCTTCTTCACCACACTGTCTGTGTGGGTGGACCTTTTCAAATCGTCACGGATGTGTATGCCGAGGAACTTGAAGCTTTCCACCTTCTCCACTGCGGTCCCGTCGATGTGTCAATGTGGATAGGGGTGTGCTCCCTCTGCTTTTTCCTGAAGTCCAAGATCAGCTCCTAGGTTTTGTTGAAGTTGAGGGAGAGATTTTCTGTTTTCCGGCACCATTCTGCCAGGGCCCTCACCTCCTTCCTGTAGGCCGTCTCGTCATTGTTGCTAATCAGGCCTACTACGGTTGTCGTCTGCAAACTGGGTACATCTCCAAGAGATTTGCACACCTGGATTGTACAACATAAGCTTTTTATTATTTTTCAAATGATTCAAGCTCTGTCAAGTTGGTTGTTGATCATGATAGACCTATGTCTGTGTGACATGTTTTTCTCTAAGATGTGGGGAACATGGCCTCTCTTTTGCAGAATTCATACCTATTTTTCTGTCTTTGCCCAAATCTTTTTCCTTAGTCTCTCTTTCTCTCTCTTGCTCTCTTTCTCTCGCTCTCTTTCTTTCTCTCTATCTCTCTTTCTCCCCTCTCTCTTTCTCCTCTTTCTTTCTCTCACCCTTTCTTTGTCTCTCTTTCTATCACTCACTCTATCTCTCTCTTTCACCCTTCTCTCTTTCAGTTCAATTTCAATTTAAGTAGCTTTATTGGCATGGTGTCGTGACGTTGTATTAGTTAATGTGATGACTGTTGCTCATCGAATGATTAAAGGTTTCCAATTGCGTGATTAACTGAATCAAGCAATTATTAACTCATTAACCTGGGGCACCATGGGAAAATTTGTTTTATTGAGTTTCTATTTCCCAAATTAACTCAAAGATAATCAGAATATCAATTTTACAACAGCCGCTAATTAACCAGTTACCTCTACAGTCTCCTTCTGAACGTCGCAAAATCCGTGAATCTGCACGGACCCAGGTCTCACTAATGAGTTCGTACCACACCAATCTTAGTTGAGTATTTATTTACTAGAAAGCTAAAATGATGATAAAAGGTATACACACACAAAAACACATTATAGGCTATTGATTAGAACTTAGTATAATGGGCCAACACACTATGGTGCGTGTTACACCGTAGGAATGAAACAGTGTAGATACCACGATTCGATGGGGAGTGAAGGCTAGGTGGTTCGACTTGAATTCACCCACTTAGACAACTCTACTCATCCGTAGCTTGGGTAGAAAACGATTTCTTTATCTTCAAACTTGTGTTGCGTTTTGGGTTCATTAACTTTTTAGACCTCGGCTGCAGCTTGGGTCACTTAGTCTTATCTGTAAATTCTTCACTCACAGGCTTTATACCCTCGGGTCAGAAGTGGGCGGAACCGCCTTCTGGGCGTACCAAGTTAAGAGCAAGTTTAGATTTGACTCAAATCCAATTTTAGACAACTAACTTCACATTTCATTTTTACCAAAACATTCTCTTTGATTTGGACATTTTCCATACACCGTACAATGTATAAACATCAAACATATACTAGGAAAACTCTTAACGTTACAATGTTTTCGTAATAACGTCATCTATTAACCTTTAATAACAAAACAAAAATGACATACATTTCCATATTCCATCTATTGTCATGACCACCATTGTGGCTGACGGAAACCATTGATCCAAAGTCCCTTTATTTCATGTTTAATGTTCTGAGGCTGGTTCTCCATAGTAACAGGACAAAGGAATTTGTCTGTGGCCTGAGATTTACCAGAGGCGTGAGGGGTCATAAAACCCCCACATCTTCAGACCCCTAGATCTCTCCTCCTCTGTTGGGGTTGAGAGATAATCTGTAGGGTTGTGGTCTCCTGTAACCTGACCTGATCAGGACAGTCATGACAATGGGAAACATATGTTTAAATTGCCAAAGCAAGTGAAATAGATAATAAACAAATGTGAAATAAACAGTAAAAGATTAGCAGTAAATATTACACTCACAAAAGTTCCAAACGAATAAAGACATTTCAAATGTCATATTATGTGTATATACAGTGTTGTAATGATGTGCAAAGAGTTTAAGAACAAAAGGGAAAATAAATAAACATAAATATAGGTTGTATTTACAATGGTGTTTGTTCTTCACTGGTTGACCTTTTCTTGTGGCAACAGGTCACAAATCTTGCTGCTGTGATGCACACTGGTATTTCATCCAGTAGATATGGGAGTTTATCAAAATCGGGTTTGTTTTCAAATTCTTTGTGGATCTGTGTAATCTGAGGGAAATATGTGTCTCTAATATGGTCATACGTTGGACAGGAGGTTAGGAAATGCTGCTCAGTTTGCACCTCCTTTTGTGGGCAGTGTTCACATTTACCACACACACACACACACACACACACACACACACACACACACACACACACACACACACACACACACACACACACACACACACACACACACGTATGTCTGTACAGTTAGACACTACAATAACACACATTCTCACATGGGAACAGACTGTGAGATTTCACCATGGTTCATTTGTAGTTCAGTAGTTAAGTACAGACAGAATCTTGTCATGTTGATGTGCTTACAGGGGCCCTGAGACCCTGGGCCTACTCCAGATAACGTTGACCTGGCCCCCACACCCCTATCCCCTCATCTCTCACATCCCCATTCTTAATCTAGGGACCCTGGGCCTAATCCAGATAACGTTGACCTGGCCCCCACACCCCTATCCCCTCATCTCTCACATCCCCATTCTTAATCCAGGGACCCTGGGCCTAATCCAGATAACGTTGACCTGGCCCCCACACCCCTATCCCCTCATCTCTCACATCCCCATTCTTAATCTAGGGACCCTGGGCCTAATCCAGATAACATTGGCATTGCACCCTAACCGCTATCCCCTCATCTCTTACATGGTACCCAGTGTGTGTGTGTGTGTGTGTGTCTCTCTCTCTCTCTCTCTCTCTCTCTCTCTCTCTCTCTCTCTCTCTCTCTCTCTCTCTCTCTTACTGATTAACAAATCAAAGAGGGGTTGGTCAACAGAAACAGGCTGGACTCTTCTATAGATATCTATACATGTTTATATATAGATGTATACAGATGTCTGTAGATGTATATAGATGTATACAGATGTCTGTAGATGTATATAGATGTATACAGATGTATACAGATGTATATACAGTGGGGCAAAAAGTATTTAGTCAGCCACCAATTGTGCAAGTTCTCCCACTTAAAAAGATGAGAGAGGCCTGTAATGTTCATCATAGGTACACTTCAACTATGACAGACAAAATTAGGAAAAAAAATCCAGAAAATCACATTGTAGGATTTTTAATGAATTTATTTGCAAATTATAATAGACATGCAGAGAGAGAAGGGGATAAACATGGGAGCAGCAGGGTGAGATGTAACTAATTGAATAGACATGCAGAGAGAGAAGGGGAGAAACATGGGAGCAGCATGGTGAGATGTGACTAATTGAATAGACATGCAGAGAGAGAAGGGGAGAAACATGGGAGCAGCAGGGTGAGATGTGACTAGTTGAATAGACATGCAGAGAGAGAAGGGGAGAAACATGGGAGCAGCAGGGTGAGATGTGACTAATTGAATAGACATGCAGAGAGAGAAGGGGAGAAACATGGGAGCAGCAGGGTGAGATGTGACTAATTGAATTGACATGCAGAGAGAGAAGGGGAGAAACATGGGAGCAGCAGGGTGAGATGTGACTAATTGAATTGACATGCAGAGAGAGAAGGGGAGAAACATGGGAGCAGCAGGGTGAGATGTGACTAATTGAATAGACATGCAGAGAGAGAAGGGGAGAAACATGGGAGCAGCAGGGGGAGATGTGACTAATTGAATAGACATGCAGAGAGAGAAGGGGAGAAACATGGGAGCAGCAGGGGGAGATGTGACTAATTGAATTGACATGCAGAGAGAGAAGGGGAGAAACATGGGAGCAGCAGGGTGAGATGTGACTAATTGAATAGACATGCAGAGAGAGAAGGGGAGAAACATGGGAGCAGCAGGGTGAGATGTGACTAATTGAATAGACATGCAGAGAGAGAAGGGGAGAAACATGGGAGCAGCAGGGTGAGATGTGACTAATTGAATAGACATGCAGAGAGAGAAGGGGAGAAACATGGGAGCAGCAGGGTGAGATGTGACTAATTGAATAGACATGCAGAGAGAGAAGGGGAGAAACATGGGAGAAGCAGGGTGAGATGTGACTAATTGAATAGACATGCAGAGAGAGAAGGGGAGAAACATGGGAGCAGCAGGGTGAGATGTGACTAATTGAATAGACATGCAGAGAGAGAAGGGGAGAAACATGGGAGCAGCAGGGTGAGATGTGACTAATTGAATAGACATGCAGAGAGAGAAGGGGAGAAACATGGGAGCAGCAGGGTGAGATGTGACTAATTGAATAGACATGCAGAGAGAGAAGGGGAGAAACATGGGAGCAGCAGGGTGAGATGTGACTAATTGAATAGACATGCAGAGAGAGAAGGGGAGAAACATGGGAGCAGCAGGGTGAGATGTGACTAATTGAATAGACATGCAGAGAGAGAAGGGGAGAAACATGGGAGAAGCAGGGTGAGATGTGACTAATTGAATAGACATGCAGAGAGAGAAGGGGAGAAACATGGGAGAAGCAGGGTGAGATGTGACTAATTGAATAGACATGCAGAGAGAGAAGGGGAGAAACATGGGAGCAGCAGGGTGAGATGTGACTAATTGAATAGACATGCAGAGAGAGAAGGGGAGAAACATGGGAGCAGCAGGGTGAGATGTGACTAATTGAATAGACATGCAGAGAGAGAAGGGGAGAAACATGGGAGAGGCAGGGTGAGATGTGACTAATTGAATAGACATGCAGAGAGAGAAGGGGAGAAACATGGGAGCAGCAGGGTGAGATGTGACTAATTGAATTGACATGCAGAGAGAGAAGGGGAGAAACATGGGAGCAGCAGGGTGAGATGTGACTAATTGAATAGACATGCAGAGAGAGAAGGGGAGAAACATGGAAGCAGCATGGTGAGATGTGACTAATTGAATAGACATGCAGAGAGAGAAGGGGAGAAACATGGGAGCAGCAGGGGGAGATGTGACTAATTGAATTGACATGCAGAGAGAGAAGGGGAGAAACATGGGAGCAGAAGGGTGAGATGTGACTAATTGAATAGACATGCAGAGAGAGAAGGGGAGAAACATGGGAGCAACAGGGAGAGATGTGACTAATTGAATAGACATGCAGAGAGAGAAGGGGAGAAACATGGGAGCAGCAGGCTGAGATGTGACTAATTGAATAGACATGCAGAGAGAAAGGGAGAAACATGGGAGAAGCAGGGTGAGATGTGACTAATTGAATAGACATGCAGAGAGAGAAGGGGAGAAACATGGGAGAAGCAGGGTGAGATGTGACTAATTGAATAGACATGCAGAGAGAGAAGGGGAGAAACATGGGAGCAGCATGGTGAGATGTGACTAATTGAATAGACATGCAGAGAGAGAAGGGGAGAAACATGGGAGCAGCAGGGTGAGATGTGACTAATTGAATTGACATGCAGAGAGAGAAGGGGAGAAACATGGGAGCAGCATGGTGAGATGTGACTAATTGAATAGACATGCAGAGAGAGAAGGGGAGAAACATGGGAGAAGCAGGGTGAGATGTGACTAATTGAATAGACATGCAGAGAGAGAAGGGGAGAAACATGGGAGCAGCAGGGTGAGATGTGACTAATTGAATAGACATGCAGAGAGAGAAGGGGAGAAACATGGGAGCAGCAGGGTGAGATGTGACTAATTGAATAGACATGCAGAGAGAGAAGGGGAGAAACATGGGAGCAGCAGGGTGAGATGTGACTAATTGAATAGACATGCAGAGAGAGAAGGGGAGAAACATGGGAGAAGCAGGGTGAGATGTGACTAATTGAATAGACATGCAGAGAGAGAAGGGGAGAAACATGGGAGAAGCAGGGTGAGATGTGACTAATTGAATAGACATGCAGAGAGAGAAGGGGAGAAACATGGGAGCAGCAGGGTGAGATGTGACTAATTGAATAGACATGCAGAGAGAGAAGGGGAGAAACATGGGAGCAGCAGGGTGAGATGTGACTAATTGAATAGACATGCAGAGAGAGAAGGGGAGAAACATGGGAGAGGCAGGGTGAGATGTGACTAATTGAATAGACATGCAGAGAGAGAAGGGGAGAAACATGGGAGCAGCAGGGTGAGATGTGACTAATTGAATTGACATGCAGAGAGAGAAGGGGAGAAACATGGGAGCAGCAGGGTGAGATGTGACTAATTGAATAGACATGCAGAGAGAGAAGGGGAGAAACATGGAAGCAGCATGGTGAGATGTGACTAATTGAATAGACATGCAGAGAGAGAAGGGGAGAAACATGGGAGCAGCAGGGGGAGATGTGACTAATTGAATTGACATGCAGAGAGAGAAGGGGAGAAACATGGGAGCAGAAGGGTGAGATGTGACTAATTGAATAGACATGCAGAGAGAGAAGGGGAGAAACATGGGAGCAACAGGGAGAGATGTGACTAATTGAATAGACATGCAGAGAGAGAAGGGGAGAAACATGGGAGCAGCAGGCTGAGATGTGACTAATTGAATAGACATGCAGAGAGAAAGGGGAGAAACATGGGAGAAGCAGGGTGAGATGTGACTAATTGAATAGACATGCAGAGAGAGAAGGGGAGAAACATGGGAGAAGCAGGGTGAGATGTGACTAATTGAATAGACATGCAGAGAGAGAAGGGGAGAAACATGGGAGCAGCATGGTGAGATGTGACTAATTGAATAGACATGCAGAGAGAGAAGGGGAGAAACATGGGAGCAGCAGGGTGAGATGTGACTAATTGAATTGACATGCAGAGAGAGAAGGGGAGAAACATGGGAGCAGCATGGTGAGATGTGACTAATTGAATAGACATGCAGAGAGAGAAGGGGAGAAACATGGGAGAAGCAGGGTGAGATGTGACTAATTGAATAGACATGCAGAGAGAGAAGGGGAGAAACATGGGAGCAGCAGGGTGAGATGTGACTAATTGAATAGACATGCAGAGAGAGAAGGGGAGAAACATGGGAGCAGCAGGGTGAGATGTGACTAATTGAATAGACATGCAGAGAGAGAAGGGGAGAAACATGGGAGCAGCATGGTGAGATGTGACTAATTGAATAGACATGCAGAGAGAGAAGGGGAGAAACATGGGAGCAGCAGGGGGAGATGTGACTAATTGAATTTACATGCAGAGAGAGAAGGGGAGAAACATGGGAGCAGCAGGGTGAGATGTGACTAATTGAATAGACATGCAGAGAGAGAAGGGGAGAAACATGGGAGCAACAGGGAGAGATGTGACTAATTGAATAGACATGCAGAGAGAGAAGGGGAGAAACATGGGAGCAGCAGGCTGAGATGTGACTAATTGAATAGACATGCAGAGAGAAAGGGGAGAAACATGGGAGAAGCAGGGTGAGATGTGACTAATTGAATAGACATGCAGAGAGAGAAGGGGAGAAACATGGGAGAAGCAGGGTGAGATGTGACTAATTGAATAGACATGCAGAGAGAGAAGGGGAGAAACATGGGAGCAGCAGGGTGAGATGTGACTAATTGAATAGACATGCAGAGAGAGAAGGGGAGAAACATGGGAGCAGCAGGGTGAGATGTGACTAATTGAATAGACATGCAGAGAGAGAAGGGGAGAAACATGGGAGCAGCAGGGGGAGATGTGACTAATTGAATAGACATGCAGAGAGAGAAGGGGAGAAACATGGGAGCAGCAGGGTGAGATGTGACTAATTGAATTGACATGCAGAGAGAGAAGGGGAGAAACATGGGAGCAGCAGGGTGAGATGTGACTAATTGAATAGACATGCAGAGAGAGAAGGGGAGAAACATGGGAGCAACAGGGAGAGATGTGACTAATTGAATAGACATGCAGAGAGAGAAGGGGAGAAACATGGGAGCAGCAGGCTGAGATGTGACTAATTGAATAGACATGCAGAGAGAAAGGGGAGAAACATGGGAGAAGCAGGGTGAGATGTGACTAATTGAATAGACATGCAGAGAGAGAAGGGGAGAAACATGGGAGAAGCAGGGTGAGATGTGACTAATTGAATAGACATGCAGAGAGAGAAGGGGAGAAACATGGGAGCAGCAGGGTGAGATGTGACTAATTGAATAGACATGCAGAGAGAGAAGGGGAGAAACATGGGAGCAGCATGGTGAGATGTGACTAATTGAATAGACATGCAGAGAGAGAAGGGGAGAAACATGGGAGCAGCAGGGGGAGATGTGACTAATTGAATAGACATGCAGAGAGAGAAGGGGAGAAACATGGGAGCAGCAGGGTGAGATGTGACTAATTGAATTGACATGCAGAGAGAGAAGGGGAGAAACATGGGAGCAGCATGGTGAGATGTGACTAATTGAATAGACATGCAGAGAGAGAAGGGGAGAAACATGGGAGCAGCAGGGTGAGATGTGACTAATTGAATTGACATGCAGAGAGAGAAGGGGAGAAACATGGGAGCAGCAGGGTGAGATGTGACTAATTGAATAGACATGCAGAGAGAGAAGGGGAGAAACATGGGAGCAACAGGGTGAGATGTGACTAATTGAATAGACATGCAGAGAGAGAAGGGGAGAAACATGGGAGCAGCAGGGTGAGATGTGACTAATTGAATAGACATGCAGAGAGAGAAGGGGAGAAACATGGGAGCAGCAGGGTGAGATGTGACTAATTGAATAGACATGCAGAGAGAGAAGGGGAGAAACATGGGAGCAGCAGGGTGAGATGTGACTAATTGAATAGACATGCAGAGAGAGAAGGGGAGAAACATGGGAGCAGCAGGGTGAGATGTGACTAATTGAATAGACATGCAGAGAGAGAAGGGGAGAAACATGGGAGCAGCAGGGTGAGATGTGACTAATTGAATTGACATGCAGAGAGAGAAGGGGAGAAACATGGGAGCAGCAGGGTGAGATGTGACTAATTGAATAGACATGCAGAGAGAGAAGGAGAGAAACATGGGAGCAGCAGGGTGAGATGTGACTAATTGAATAGACATGCAGAGAGAGAAGGGGAGAAACATGGGAGCAGCAGGGTGAGATGTGACTAATTGAATAGACATGCAGAGAGAGAAGGGGAGAAACATGGGAGAAGCAGGGTGAGATGTGACTAATTGAATAGACATGCAGAGAGAGAAGGGGAGAAACATGGGAGCAGCAGGGTGAGATGTGACTAATTGAATAGACATGCAGAGAGAGAAGGGGAGAAACATGGGAGCAACAGGGAGAGATGTGACTAATTTAATTGACATGCAGAGAGAGAAGGAGCAGCAGTATGTATCCATGCCAATGTTTCATTAGTTCATCTCTGTCTCCATGCATATTAGGGGCCACAGCACTCCCCACCTCTCCTCTCCTCTCCACCTCTCTCCTCTCCACCTCTCTTCTCTCCTCTCCACTGCTCTTCCCTCCTCTCCACCTCTCTTCTCTCCTCTACACCTCTCCTCTCTCTTTTCCACCTCTCCTCTCTCCTCTCTTTCCTCCACCTCTCCTCTCTTCTCTCCACCTCTCCTCTCTTCTCCTCTCCATCTCTCCACTCTTCTCTTCTCTCCTCTTCTCTCTACCTCTCCTCTTTTCTCTTCTCTCCTCTTCTCTCTACCTCTCTTCTCTCCTCTCCACCTCTCATCTCTTCTCTCCACCTCTCCTCTCTTCCCCCCTCTTCTCCTCTTCTCTCTTCTCTCCACCTCTCCTCTCTTCCCTCCATCTCTTCTCTCCACCTCTCCTCTCTTTTCTCCACCTCTCCTCTCTTCCCTCTACCTCCCCTCTCTTCTCTTCTCTCGTCTCGCTTTTCTTCTCTCATCTATCTTCTCTCCTCTCCACCTTTCCTCTCCACCTCTCCTCTCTTCCCTCCACCTCTCCTCTCTTCTCTCTTCTCTCATCTCTCTTCTCTCCTCTCCACCTCTCCTCTCCACCTCACCTCTGCACCTCTCCTCTCTTCTCTCATCTCTCTTCTCTCCTCTCCACCTCTCCTCTCTTCCCTCCACCTCTCATCTCTTCTCTCCACCTCTCATCTCTTCTGAAGAGGGGAGCTGATGTGTGTGTGCCCTTGACCTCCCCTTTTAGATACAAAATGATTCCATCACTGTCTATGGTATGCAGTGCAATGCCAGAGGATTTACTGTCTGGTGTGTTTCTATCCTGTGTATGAGGCACCGCTGGGGACGGTGTTCCTGATGACCATCATGTTCCACGTGAGGATGCAATTACTTCAGAATGTGTTCTGTCCCAGTTAAAGGAAGCTGAGACAGGACTGTTACAGGGACACTGTGACTGTGTTATTGTATCTCCTGGTTACATGTCTTTGCTGATGCTGAGACAGGACTGTGACAGGGACACTGTGACTGTGTTATTGTATCTCCTGGTTACCTGTCTTTACTGATGCTGAGACAGGACCGTGACAGGGACACTGTGACTGTGTTATTGTATCTCCTGGTTACCTGTCTTTACTGATGCTGAGACAGGACCGTGACAGGGACACTGTGACTGTGTTATTGTATCTCCTGGTTACCTGTCTTTACTGATGCTGAGACAGGACCGTGACAGGGACACTGTGACTGTGTTATTGTATCTCCTGGTTACATGTCTTTACTGATGCTGAGACAGGACTGTGACAGGGACACTGTGACTGTGTCATTTTATCTCCTGGTTACATGTCTTTACTGATGATGAGACAGGACTGTGACAGGGACACTGTGACTGTGTTATTGTATCTCCTGGTTACCTGTCTTTACTGATGCTGAGACAGGACCGTGACAGGGACACTGTGACTGTGTTATTGTATCTCCTGGTTACCTGTCTTTACTGATGCTGAGACAGGACCGTGACAGGGACACTGTGACTGTGTTATTGTATCTCCTGGTTACATGTCTTTACTGATGCTGAGACAGGACTGTGACAGGGACACTGTGACTGTGTCATTTTATCTCCTGGTTACATGTCTTTACTGATGATGAGACAGGACTGTGACAGGGACACT
>NC_088407.1:15971851-15991851 GCF_034236695.1 Oncorhynchus nerka
AGGTGTACAGAGGCCCATCATCAGCAACCATCAGTCCTGTGTTCCAATGGCACATTGTGTTAGCTAATCCAAGTTTATAATTTTAAAAGGGTAATTGATCATTAGAAGACCATTTTGTAATTATGTTAGCACAGATGAAACCTTTTGTCCTGATTAAAGAAGCAGTAAATCTGGCCTTCTTTAGACCAGTTGAGTATCTGGAGCATCAGCATTTGTGGGTTTGATTACAGGCTCAAAATGGCCAGAAACCACTTTCTTCTGAAACTCGTCAGTCTATTCTTGTTCTGAGAAATGAAGGCTATTCCATGTGAGAAATTGCCAATAAACTTAAAGATCTCGTACAACGCTGTGTACTACTCCCTTCACAGAACAACACAAACTGGCGCTAACCAGAATAGAAAGACGAGTGGGAGGCCCGGTGCACAACTGAGCAAGAGGACAAGTACATTAGAGTGTCTAGTTTCAGAAACAGACACCTCACAAGTCCTCAACTGGCAGCTTCATTAAATAGTACCCACAAAACACCAGTCTCAACGTCAACAATGAAGAGGCGACTCCAGGATGCTGGCCTTCTAGGCAGAGTTGCAAAGAAAAAGCCATATCTCAGACTGGCCAATGAAAATAAAAGATTAAGATGAGCAAAAGAACACAGACACTGGACAGAGATATGGCTTTTTCGCTCTGGAGAGACCTGAAAATAGCTGTGCAGAGACACTCCCTGTCCAACTTGACAGAGCTTGAGAGGAAATGCATAGAATGGGAGAAACTCCACAAATATAGGTGTGCCAAACTTGTCATGTCATACCCAAGAAGACTTAAGGCTGTAATCGCTGCCTAATGTGCTTCAACAAAGTACTGAGGGTCTGAATACTTATGGAAATGTGATATTTCCGTTTACATTTTTTTAATATATTTCTAAAAAATGTTTTTTTTTAAATGTTTTTGCTTTGTCAATATGGGGTATTATGTGTAGATTGATGAGGAAAACAACTATTAAACCATTTTAGAATAAGGCTGTAACGAAAAAGTCAAGGGATCTGAATACTTTTCGAATGCATTGTAGCTTGATTAGATAAATATTCAACCCCCAAGTCAATACATGTTAGAATCACATTTGGCAGCGATTACAGCTGTGAGTCTTTCTGGGTAAGTCTCTAAGAGCTTTCCACACCTGGATTGTGCAACATCTGCCCATTATTATTTTCAAACTTCTTCAAGCTCAGTCAAGTTGGTTGTTCATCATTGCTCAGGTCTTGCTCAGGTCTTGCCATAGATCTTCAAGCAGATGTAAGTCAATACTGTAGCTCTGCCACTCAGGAACATTTACTGTCTTCTTGATAAGAAACGCAAGTGTAAATTCGGCCTTGTGCTTTAGGTAGTTGTCCTGCTGAAAGGTGAATTCATCTCCTATTGTCTGGTGGAAAGCAGACTGAATCAGGTTTTCCTCTAGGATTTGCCTGTGCTAAGCTCCATTCTGTTTTTATTTCATCCTGAAAAGCTCCCCAGTCCTTAACAATTACAAGCATACCCATAACATTATGCAGCCACCACTATGCTTGAAAATATGGAGAGTGGTACTCAGTAATGTGTTGTATTGGATTTCCCCAAACAGAACACTTTGTCAAATACTTTGCCACATTTTTTTAGGCATTACTTTAGTGCCTTGTTGCAAACAGGATGTATGTTTTTGAATATTTGTATTCTTTACCAGCTTCCTGCCTGTATCTTTGTCGTAACTGCGTGTATTGGTACACCATCCAAAGTGTAATTAATAACTTCACCATGCTCAAAGGGATATTCAATCTACCAGTAGATGTCCTTCTTTGTGAGGCATTGGAAGATCTCCCTGGTCTTTGTGGTTGAATCTGTGTTTGAAAGTCAGTGCTTGACTGAGGGACCTTACAGATAATTGTATGTGTTGGGTACCGAGATGAGGTAGTCGTTAAAAACTAATGTTAAACACTATTATTGTACACAGAGTCAATGCAACTTATTATGTGACTTGTTAAGCACATTTTCTGACCTGAACTTAAAGCGGTTTAATATCTATTGACGTAAGATATTTCAGCTTTTAATTTGTAATTAATGTGTACAAATTTCAAAGCAACCTAATTCCACTGTGACATTATGGGGTATTGTGTGGAGGCCAGTGACAAATCATTTCAATTTATCCATTTACAATTTTGTCTGTAACACATCAAAATGTGGAAAAAGTTAAAGGGTATGAATATTTTCTGAAGGCACTGTAGTTCCCTCAAGCACCAACTGACCTTTATCATTTATGAGCGTGAACTAATCTAAAAGGAAATATAGGCATTCTCCAGACATTCTCTGCATAACTACACAGATTATTGCTTTCATACTCCAAGAAAAAGGTCATGTGCTTTTATTGCAGTGATGGCTGGTTTATTTTCATAGGAGAGCCCAAGCTCAACAGGTCCTGACATTACATGTCTGCCTGTCTCGCTGTCTAGCTGTCTGCCTGTCTTAGCTGTTCACAAGTCTGCCTGTGTAACTGTCTGCCTGTCTAGCTGTGCTTCTGCCCTTTGCTGAAGTTAATACCTGCAGGCTAGTCATAGTCAATTACCTTGGTCTAATCAATTACCTTGGTCTAATCAATTACCTTGGTCTAATCAATTACCTGGGTCTAGTCAATTACTTTGGTCTAGTCAATTACCTTGGTCTAGTCAATTACCTGGGTCTAATCAATTACCTGGGTCTAGTCAATTACCTGGGTCTAGTCAATTACTTTGGTCTAGTCAATTACCTTGGTCTAGTCAATTACCTGGGTCTAATCAATTACCTGGGTCTAGTCAATTACTTTGGTCTAGTCAATTACCTTGGTCTAGTCAATTACCTTGGTCTAATCAATTACCTGGGTCTAGTCAATTACTTTGGTCTAATCAATTACCTTGGTCTAATCAATTACCTGGGTCTAATCAATTACCTGGGTCTAATCAATTACCTGGGTCTAATTACCTGGGTATTTATTTTACCTTTATTTTACTAGGCAAGTCAGTTAAGAACAAATTCTTATTTTCAATGACGGCCTAGAGACAGTGGTTTAACTATCTGTTCAGGGGCAGAACGACAGATTTGTACCTTGTCAGCTCGGGGATTTGAACTTGCAACCTTTCGGTTACTAGTCCAGCACTCTAACCACTAGGCTACCCTGCCGCCAATTACCTGGGTCTAATGACTGAGAAGTAGACACAAACAGCTGAGCACACACACATGAGTGGTCACATGCACACACGCATGCTGGCGGAGGCACACAAGCATGCACGCGCGCAAACACACACACACACTATTCCTGCTTCTCATCTGTATCCAATCGATAGCCTTTTACAAGACGTGGTCTTGTGTATTGACAGTGCACAGGCTTGGCAGGCCTAGACGTTGGCCAACAGAGATGTTACCCTGTGTGCTGGTATAGGCAGGTCTGGATGTTGGCCAACAGAGATGTTACCCTGTGTTCTGGGATAGGCAGGTCTGGATGTTGGCCAACAGAGATGTTACCCTGTGTTCTGGGATAGGCAGGTCTGGATGTTGGCCAACAGAGATGTTACCCTGTGTTCTGGGATAGGCAGGTCTGGATGTTGGCCCACAGAGATGTTACCCTGTGTTTTGGGATAGGCAGGTCTGGATGTTGGCCAAGATAAATGTTATCCTGTGTGGGTGTGCTTGGTTGACAGGGATCGCTAAATGTCAGGAGGAGGGACGCTAGTGACACATGCATCACCGCTATCCGTTATCACCCCCTCCCCTTACACCCCTCATCTCTTGACCCTCTACCCCCCGCCCCTTGCCCATCCAAACTAAACATCATCAGATCATGGCCCCTGAATTACTTTGAATGTGTCCCAAATGGCACCCTATTCCTCTCATAGTGCACTACTTTTGACCAGGTCAAAAGTAGTGCACTATGAAGGGAACAAGATGCCATTTGGGAGGCAGCTTATAACTACACATGAGCCTCTTGCCAACAAGCATTGTGTTGATTCGGGGCTGGGATAAACCAACAAATATAACAACAAAGATAGCTGTTTTCCGGTATGTTGATTTAGATTCATGATCCGATGAGTAGAAGAGGGGAATTTGATATGTTTGATAATGTTCTGTGTAAACACTGCTGTGGATGGGTGTACGGTAGGGCTGTGGCGACCGGGACATTTTGTCAGACTGTTGTTGCCATGTAAAAGTCTGCCGGTTTCACGTTAATTGACCGTTAATTAACATAGACTAGTTTAGCATCTCCAGGCCTCCACACATACAAGTCACATACAAACCACACAAGCCACATACAAGCCACACACAAGTCACATACAAGTCACATACAAGCCACACACAAGCCACACACAAGCCACACACAAGCCACACACAACCCACATACAAGCCACACACAACCCACACACAAGCCACACACAAGCCACACACAAGCCACACACAAGCCACACACAAGCCACACACAAGCCACATACAAGCCACACACAAGCCACACACAAGTCACATAGAAGTCACATACAAGCCACCCACAAGCCACATACAAGCCACACACAAGCCACACACAAGCCACACACAAGCCACACACAAGCCACACACAAGCCACACATTTGCAAATAAATTCATTAAAAATCCTACAATGTGATTTTCTGGATTTTGTTTCTCATTTTGTCTGTCATAGTTGAAGTGTACCTATGATGAAAATTACAGGCCTCTCTCATCTTTTTAAGTGGGAGAACTTGCACAATTGGTGGCTGACTAAATACTTTTTTGCCCCACTGTATAACAGCACAATCATTGGGGTTGCTTGGGCTCATGTAGGGCCATGCCTATGCATCAGCTCTAATATGCATATGGGTGTTTTGAATGAATCATCCCCCTAGAAAGCGCTGTCCATTTCATTGGTCATGGCTCATGACTGACGGTGTGGCGGAAATACGGTCCTAGTATAGGGTTGTAAAAGTTAAGTTAGGGAAGTATAGTATAGTATAAAAGGCTGGGTGGGTTCACACAGTAGCTGATAGCTGGTAGCTACTGCAGAAAAAACTCATAGAGAAATGTCACTACTATGTAGAGCGCTCAGCTGTCATGTTGCAGGTGGTGTGAACTGGGCTTCTCACCCCGAACACACAATAAACTAGCGAGGGAATGAGTGAGGGAATGAGACGGAATGAGTGAGGGAAAGAGACGGAATGAGTGAGGGAATGAGAAGTAATGAGTGAGGGAATGAGACGGAATGAGTGAGGGAATGAGACGGAATGAGTGAGGGAATGAGAAGGAATGAGTGAGGGAATGAGACGGAATGAGTGAGGGAATGAGAAGTAATGAGTGAGGGAATGAGAAGGAATGAGTGAGGGAATGAGGCGGAATGAGTGAGGGAATGAGGCGGAATGAGTGAGGGAAAGAGACGGAATGAGTGAGGGAATGAGACGGAATGAGTGAGGGAATGAGACGGAATGAGTGACGGAATGAGTGAGGGAATGAGACGGAATGAGTGAGAGAATGAGACGGAATGAGTGAGGGAAAGAGACGGAATGAGTGAGGGAATGAGACGGAATGAGTGAGAGAATGAGACGGAATGAGTGAGAGAATGAGAAGTAATGAGTGAGGGAATGAGAAGTAATGAGTGAGGGAATGAGAAGGAATGAGAAGGAATGAGTGAGGGAATGAGACAGAATGAGTGAGGGAATGAGAAGTAATGAGTGAGGGAATGAGAAGTAATGAGTGAGGGAATGAGAAGTAATGAGTGTGGGAATGAGAAGGAAGGAGTGAGGGAATGAGTGAGGGAATGAGAAGGAATGAGTGAGGGAATGAGAAGGAATGAGTGAGGGAATGAGGCGGAATGAGTGAGGGAATGAGGCGGAATGAGTGAGGGAATGAGAAGGAATGAGTGAGGGAATGAGAAGGAATGAGTGAGGGAATGAGAAGGAATGAGTGAGGGAATGAGAAGGAATGAGTGAGGGAATGAGAATGAATGAGTGAGGGAATGAGAAGGAATGAGTGAGGGAATTTAGAATAACAAAAAGAACAAGAGGATGTTGTGATGAAATTGAGTGGAGACTTGCTTCATTCTTTCATCCTGACTCATATGTTATCCAAAAAGATAACCTAGACGCCTCTCGTGCCAAATGTCGGCGGTGCTCTGATCTGGTGTGGTATAGCAGTAGATGAGTTAGAATGGTTAACCACTCAGGAAACCGCTTTACCATGCCTCAAGCCTTATTCATATCTTGTGCCTTTTGCCAAAGCTGATTATTTATCAGTGGCAGTATCATGCATCACACATGATAATGTACCTACGAGATAATGTACATGATAATGTACCTACGAGGTAATGTACATGATAATGTACCTACGTGCAATGTACATGATAATGTACCTACGAGATATTGTACACGATAATGTACCTACGAGATAATGTACATGATAATGTACCTGCGAGATAATGTACGCGATAATGTACCTACGAGATATTGTACATGATAATGTACCTACGAGATAATGTACACGATAATGTACCTACGAGATAATGTACATGACAATGTACCTACGAGATAATGTACATGATAATGTACAAACGAGATAATGTACATGATAATGTACCAACGAGATAATGTACATGGTAATGTACCTACGAGATAATGTACATGGTAATGTACCTACGAGATAATGTACACGATAATGTACCTACGAGATAATGTACATGATAATGTGCCTACGAGATAATGTGCATGATAATTGATGATAAAGGCATCATTAGGTATGGCTGCAGGACAGAACATTTAATTATATGTTCAAGTGAAATAAAATGTGTCACGTTCTGACCTTTTGTTTTGTCTTTGTTTTGTCTTAGTACTTTTGTTATGTCTTTGTTTTAGTAGGGTCAGGGTGTGAGCTGGGTGGGTTGTCTATGTTCCTTTTTCTATGTTGTGTTTAGCGTTTGGCCTGGTATGGTTCTCAATCAGTGGCAGGTGTCGTTAGTTGTCTCTGATTGAGAATCATACTTAGGTAGCCTTTTCCCACTTGTGTTTCGTGGGTCATTTTCTGTTATGTGTATGTCACCTTTCAGAACTGTTTAGTTTCGTTTCTCCTTTGATATTTTGTTTAGTGTTCTCGGTTTAATAAATATATGATGAACACTTACCACGCTGCGCTTTGGTCCTCACCTCATTCCAACGACGAGCGTGACAGAATCCCCCACCAAGCAGCGTGGTAACGGGCAGCAGCCGAAATCGCAAGACTCCTGGACATGGGAGGAGATTTTGGACGGCAAGGGACCCTGGGCACAGGCTGGGGAATATCGCCGCCCCAAGGCAAAGCTGGAGGCAGCTAAAGCTGAGCGGCGGTGGTATGAGGAGGCAGCACGGCAGCGCGGCTGGGACAAGAGGCAGGCCCAAAAATTTATTGGGTGGGGGACACGGGGAGTGTGGCCAAGTCAGGTAGGAGACCTGCGCCAACTCCCCATGCTTACAGTGGAGAGAGGTGGACCGGGCAGGCACCGTGTTATGCCGTGAGGCCCACGGTGTCCCCGGTGCGCAGGCATAGCCCGGTGCGCTACATAGCAGCGCCTCGTATCGGCCGGGCTAGAGTGGGCATCGAGCCATGTGCCATGAAGCCGGCTCAGCGCATCTGGTCTCCAGTGTGTCTCCTCGGCCCGGGGTACATGGCACCAGCCCTGCGCATGGTGTCCCCGGTTCGCTAGCACAGCCCAGTGCGGTCTATTCCACCTCGCCTCACTGGCCTGGCTACGGGGAGCATCCAGCCAGGTAGGGTTGTACAAGCTTGGTGCTCGAGACCTCCAGTGCGCCTCCATGGTCCGGTCTATCCGGTGCCTCCTCCACTCACCAGGCCTCCGGTGGCAGCCCCCCGCACCAGGCTGTCTCTCCATCTCCTCCCTACAGGTGCTCCCGCCTGCTCAGCGCTGCCAGAGTCTCCCGTCTGTCCTGAGCTGTCAGAGTCTCCCATCTGTCCTGAGCTGCCAGAGTCTCCCGTCTGTCCTGGACTGCCAGAGTCTCCCTCCTGTCCAGCACTGCCAGAGCCGCCCGTCTGTCAGGAGCTGACAGAGCCGTCCGTCAGTCAGGAGCTGACAGAGCCATCCGTCTGTCAGGAGCTGCCAGAGCCGTCCGTCAGTCAGGAGCTGCCAGAGCCGCCTGTCAGTCAGGAGCTGCCAGAGCAGCCTGTCAGTCAGGAGCTGCCAGAGCCGCCTGTCAGTCAGGAGCTGCCAGAGCAGCCTGTTAGTCAGGAGCTGCCAGAGCCGCCTGTCAGTCAGGAGCTGCCAGAGCCACCCGTCATTCAGGAGCTGCCAGAGCAGCCTGTTAGTCAGGAGCTGCCAGAGCCGCCTGTCAGTCAGGAGCTGCCAGAGCAGCCTGTCAGTCAGGAGCTGCCAGAGCCGCCTGTTAGTCAGGAGCTGCCAGAGCAGCCTGTTAGTCAGGAGCTGCCAGAGCCGCCTGTTAGTCAGGAGCTGCCAGAGCCGCCTGTTAGTCAGGAGCTGCCAGAGCCGCCTGTTAGTCAGGAGCTGCCAGAGCAGCCTGTTAGTCAGGAG
The DNA here is from genome assembly GCF_034236695.1 of Oncorhynchus nerka. Lineage (NCBI taxonomy): Eukaryota > Metazoa > Chordata > Actinopteri > Salmoniformes > Salmonidae > Oncorhynchus > Oncorhynchus nerka. Next base: position 15,980,397 of record NC_088407.1, read on the forward strand.
CTGCCAGTGCCGCCTGTCAGTCAGGAGCTGCCAGAGCCGCCTGTTAGTCAGGAGCTGCCAGAGCAGCCTGTTAGTCAGGAGCTGCCAGTGCCGCCTGTTAGTCAGGAGCTGCCAGAGCCGCCTGTTAGTCAGGAGCTGCCAGAGCCGCCTGTCAGTCAGGAGCTGCCAGAGCAGCCTGTCAGTCAGGAGCTGCCAGTGCAGCCTGTTAGTCAGGAGCTGCCAGAGCAGCCTGTCAGTCAGGAGCTGCCAGAGCAGCATGTCAGTCAGGAGCTGCCAGAGCCGTTCGTTACTCCGGTGCTATCGGAATCGCCCTTCACTCCGGAGCTGCCGGCGTCTCCCGCCTGTCCGGTGCTGCCGGAATCTCCCGTCCATTCGGGACCCGTGGCTAGGGTCCCCAGTCAGAGGTCGGCGGCGAGGGTCGCCGCTCTAAAGGCGCCACTGAGGCGGGGAAAGATTATTTTCTGTTATGTGTATGTCACCTTTCAGAACTGTTTAGTTTAGTTTCTCCTTTGGTATTTTGTTTAGTGTTCTCGGTTTAATAAATATATGATGAACACTGACTACACTGCACTTTGGTCCTCACCTCATTCCAACGACGAAAGTGACAAAATTAGTCATTGTCAAGGGATTTGACACTTGAAGAAAACGTTGTAGCAGCATATTGTGCCATTTCCAATTGATATAGCTGTCAGAATATTCACCTCCAGTCTGTCTGTCTGTCTAATCTGACTGAGTACACCTTTAGATCAGTATTGTCCCTTGTGCCCTATCTGATATCTGATCCATCTGATTATTTTTCCTGTGTGGCGCTATTATCATCATTTGATTGGCTAGCTATCAGGCACCACACACACACACACACATACACACACACACACTACACACACACTATTTTTCTAATCCACACAATGGCTTTAGATTCATTGATATCAAAGTTAATGGTTTTAGCCAGAGGGCTAAAATGCCTTGGGTGGCTCAGTTGGCCCAGTTGACCCAGTCCTAGCTATGCTGTGAGTGGCTGTCGGTGTGTGTGTGTTTATGTGTGTACCAACTGTAACGGGCGTCGGTGGAAGAAGGTGAGGACCAAAGTGCAGCGTGGTACTTGTTCATGTTATTTATTTAAACTGAACACTATCAAACAAAGAAGCAAAAAGCACAACCCGAAACAGCTCCGTCAGGTGCAAACCACACTAACCAGAAAGTATAATCACCCACAACTCAAGGGTGAAAACAGGCTGCCTAAGTATGGTTCTCAATCAGGGACAACGATTGACAGCTGCCTCTGATTGAGAACCATACCAGGCCAAACACAGAAATACCAAATCATAGAAAAAATAACGTAGACAACCCACCCAACTCACGCCCTGACCATACTAAAACAAAGACATCACAAAGGAACTGAGGTCAGAACGTGACACCAACACAACCTCCAGAGTTCACGCTGGCACAGTTTGTGTTGGTCTAAAAACAGTATGTGTGTATGAGCCCCCTGGTTCAGCTCCCTAGTTTTCAGCAGTCTGACACACTCCCCAACACAAGGCCTTACTTCCTGCCTCTGTGATGCCCAGTCTGTTTCCAAACAACAATCATAGAGGGGCTAAGGCTGCATACACAAACAGATGGAGAGCAAATAACATGGTGGCGGCCATATTACGCTCCACGCACACTCCCATTGTTCAACCCTCCCTGGTTTGTCTGCTCCGTTTCACCTGTACTAGGTTTACGTTAACCACAGATCTAGGATCAGATTATATGACCCAATCACAACCTTAACCACAGATCTAGGATCAGATTACATGACCCCAATCACAACCTTAACCACAGATCTAGGATCAGATTACATGACCCCAATCACAACCTTAACCTTAACCACAGATCTAAAATCAGATTACATGACCCCAATCACAACCTTAACCACAGATCTAGGATCAGATTACATGATCCCAATCACAACCTTAACCTTAACCACAGATCTAAAATCAGATTACATGACCCCAATCACAACCTTAACCACAGATCTAGGATCAGATTACATGATCCCAATCACAACCTTAACCACAGATCTAGGATCAGATTACATGATCCCAATCACAACCTTAACCTTAACCACAGATCTAAGATCAGATTACATGACCCCAATCACAACCTTAACCACAGATCTAGGATCAGATTACATGATCCCAATCACAACCTTAACCACAGATCTAGGATCAGATTACATGATCCCAATCACAACCTTAACCACATATCTAGGATCAGATTACATGATCCCAATCACAACCTTAACCACATATCTAGGATCAGATTACATTACCCCAACCATAAGAGGGCATGTTTGAGCATGTTTGAGGTAGAGGTTTGTCTTTTTAAAGGGATAGTTCACCCAAATGACAAAATGTTATTTTGGTTTCCATACCCAGTAAGCGGTGTATTGACAAGGTAGGACAGCAAGCCACGCTTTGGTTCAGAAATTGTTTAGAAATTGTGGCAAAAGTACCAATGACTTGAATGGGATTTGTGCCACAAATGTTAAAATGTTAGCATTTGGAAACAGCGTTAGGGAAATAAACCACATATCTAGGATCAGAGTAGCCTACCACCCAATAACCATAAACATAAGGGAATGAAAACATAAACTGACATAAGATCAGTATCCAAGCCGGGCTATCACCCTATTCCCCTATTCCAATGGAAGCGTGCCAATCTTAAGCACAGATCTCGGATCTGATTAGCCTACCACTATAATAACCATGACTGGACCTCAGTCATCCATCCTACACTATTTTGACTGTCCCCATAGGAGGACCCTTTTTGGTTCCAGGTAGAACCCCTTTTGGTTGCAGGTAGAACCTTTTTTGGTTCCAGGTAGAACCCTTTTTGGTTTCAGATTAGAACCCTTTTTGGTTTCAACCCCTTTGGGGTTCCATCTAGAAGCCTCTGTAAAAAAGGTTGTACATGTAATCCAAAAGTGTTCTACCTGGAACCAAAAGTGTTCTACCTGGAACCAAAATGGTTCTACCTGGAACCAAAAGGGTTCTACCTGGAAACAAAAGGGTTCTACCTGGAAATAAAAATGTTTCTTTAAAGGGTTATCCTATGGGGACAGCCGAACAACCCTTTCAGGTTCTAGAGAGCACATTTTTTCCTAAGTCTACACATCGCTCAGCCATTTTGGCTCAATTTGCGCACCCCAAAATGGACGCAGTGCCAACTGCTCTGTCATTCTTCATTCAGTCAGTGGCACTTCACTCCTTCCAATGGTAGTCGAAGATGTCCACCTCCATCCTTTGTCGTAGCTGTCTCTGTAAGTGTGTAAGTAAGTACCTTTGTTATTTTACTTGGGAGTGGATTCGATGATGCAATGCAACACCAGGTGGAACCATCCAGTGATTTCCCATCGGGTAATTAATTAAACGCCTTGATGTAATAAATAATCATGTGACATACATGACAGTAAAGAGTCTAGATTCAGAGAGGAGAATCAGATGGCTGGGAAACACACACACACACAGGATCAGATGGCTGGGAAACACACACACACACAGGATCAGATGGCTGGGAAACACACACACACACAGGATCAGATGGCTGGGAAACACACACACACAGGATCAGATGGTTGGGAAACACACACAGGATCAGATGGTTGGGAAACACACACAGGATCAGATGGTTGGGAAACACACACACACACACACACACACACACAGGATCAGATGGCTGGGAAACACACACAGGATCAGATGGTTGGGAAACACACACAGGATCAGATGGTTGGGAAACACACACAGGATCAGATGGCTGGGAAACACACACAGGATCAGATGGCTGGGAAACACACACAGGATCAGATGGCTGGGAAACACACACAGGATCAGTTGGCTGGGAAACACACACAGGATCAGCTGGCTGGGAAACACACACAGGATCAGATGGCTGGCTGGGAAACACACACAGGATCAGATGGCTGGGAAACACACACAGGATCAGATGGCTGGGAAACACACACAGGATCAGGTGGCTGGGAAACACACACAGGATCAGATGGCTGGGAAACACACACAGGATCAGATGGTTGGGAAACACACACACACAGGATCAGATGGTTGGGAAACACACACACACACAGGATCAGATGGCTGGGAAACACACACACACACAGGATCAGATGGTTGGGAAACACACACACACACAGGATCAGATGGCTGGGAAACACACACACACACAGGATCAGATGGTTGGGAAACACACACAGGGTCAGATGGTTGGGAAACACACACAGGATCAGATGGTTGGGAAACACACACACACACACACACACACACACACACACACACACACACACACACACACACACACACACACACACACACACACAGGATCAGATGGCTGGGAAACACACACAGGATCAGATGGTTGGGAAACACACACACACACACACACACACACACACACACACAGGATCAGATGGCTGGGAAACACACACAGGATCAGATGGTTGGGAAACACACACAGGATCAGATGGTTGGGAAACACACACAGGATCAGATGGCTGGGAAACACACACAGGATCAGATGGCTGGGAAACACACACAGGATCAGATGGTTGGGAAACACACACAGGATCAGTTGGCTGGGAAACACACACAGGATCAGGTGGCTGGGAAACACACACAGGATCAGATGGCTGGCTGGGAAACACACACAGGATCAGATGGCTGGGAAACACACACAGGATCAGATGGCTGGGAAACACACACAGGATCAGGTGGCTGGGAAACACACACAGGATCAGATGGCTGGGAAACACACACAGGATCAGATGGTTGGGAAACACACACACACAGGATCAGATGGTTGGGAAACACACACACACACAGGATCAGATGGCTGGGAAACACACACACACACAGGATCAGATGGTTGGGAAACACACACACACACAGGATCAGATGGCTGGGAAACACACACAGGATCAGATGGCTGGGAAACACACACAGGATCAGGTGGCTGGGAAACACACACAGGATCAGATGGCTGGGAAACACACACAGGATCAGATGGTTGGGAAACACACACACACAGGATCAGATGGTTGGGAAACACACACACACACAGGATCAGATGGCTGGGAAACACACACACACACAGGATCAGATGGTTGGGAAACACACACACACACAGGATCAGATGGCTGGGAAACACACACACACACACAGGATCAGATGGCTGGGAAACACACACACACACAGGATCAGATGGTTGGGAAACACACACAGGATCAGATGGCTGGGAAACACACACAGGATCAAATGGTTGGGAAACACACACACACACACACACACACACAGGATCAGATGGCTGGGAAACACACACAGGATCAGATGGTTGGGAAACACACACAGGATCAGATGGTTGGGAAACACACACAGGATCAGATGGCTGGGAAACACACACAGGATCAGATGGCTGGGAAACACACACAGGATCAGATGGTTGGGAAACACACACAGGATCAGATGGTTGGGAAACACACACAGGATCAGATGGCTGGGAAACACACACAGGATGAGATGGCTGGGAAACACACACAGGATCAGATGGTTGGGAAACACACACAGGATCAGTTGGCTGGGAAACACACACAGGATCAGATGGCTGGGAAACACACACAGGATCAGATGGCTGGCTGGGAAACACACACAGGATCAGATGGCTGGGAAACACACACAGGATCAGATGGCTGGGAAACACACACATGATCAGGTGGCTGGGAAACACACACGGGATCAGATGGCTGGGAAACACACACAGGATCAGTTGGCTGGGAAACACACACAGGATCAGATGGTTGGGAAACACACACACACAGGATCAGATGGTTGGGAAACACACACACACAGGATCAGATGGTTGGGAAACACACACACACAGGATCAGATGGTTGGGAAACACACACACACAGGATCAGATGGTTGGGAAACACACACACACAGGATCAGATGGTTGGGAAACACACACAGGATCAGATGGCTGGGAAACACACACAGGATCCGATGGTTGGGAAACACACACAGGATCAGTTGGCTGGGAAACACACACAGGATCAGATGGTTGGGAAACACACACACACAGGATCAGATGGTTGGGAAACACACACAGGATCAGATGGCTGGGAAACACACACAGGATCAGATGGTTGGGAAACACACACAGGATCAGATGGCTGGGAAACACACACAGGATCAGATGGCTGGGAAACACACACAGGATCAGATGGTTGGGAAACACACACAGGATCAGATGGTTGGGAAACACACACAGGATCAGATGGCTGGGAAACACACACAGGATCAGGTGGCTGGGAAACACACACAGGATCAGATGGCTGGGAAACACACACAGGATCAGTTGGCTGGGAAACACACACAGGATCAGATGGTTGGGAAACACACACACACAGGATCAGATGGTTGGGAAACACACACACACAGGATCAGATGGTTGGGAAACACACACAGGATCAGATGGCTGGGAAACACACACAGGATCAGATGGTTGGGAAACACACACAGGATCAGATGGTTGGGAAACACACACAGGATCAGATGGTTGGGAAACACACACAGGATCAGATGGCTGGGAAACACACACAGGATGAGATGGCTGGGAAACACACACAGGATCAGATGGTTGGGAAACACACACAGGATCAGTTGGCTGGGAAACACACACAGGATCAGATGGCTGGGAAACACACACAGGATCAGATGGCTGGCTGGGAAACACACACAGGATCAGATGGCTGGGAAACACACACAGGATCAGATGGCTGGGAAACACACACATGATCAGGTGGCTGGGAAACACACACGGGATCAGATGGCTGGGAAACACACACAGGATCAGTTGGCTGGGAAACACACACAGGATCAGATGGTTGGGAAACACACACACAGGATCAGATGGTTGGGAAACACACACACACAGGATCAGATGGTTGGGAAACACACACAGGATCAGATGGCTGGGAAACACACACAGGATCCGATGGTTGGGAAACACACACAGGATCAGATGGCTGGGAAACACACACAGGATCAGATGGTTGGGAAACACACACAGGATCAGATGGTTGGGAAACACACACAGGATCAGATGGCTGGGAAACACACACAGGATCAGGTGGCTGGGAAACACACACAGGATCAGATGGCTGGGAAACACACACAGGATCAGTTGGCTGGGAAACACACACAGGATCAGATGGTTGGGAAACACACACACACAGGATCAGATGGTTGGGAAACACACACACACAGGATCAGATGGTTGGGAAACACACACAGGATCAGATGGCTGGGAAACACACACAGGATCAGATGGTTGGGAAACACACACAGGATCAGATGGTTGGGAAACACACACAGGATCAGTTGGCTGGGAAACACACACATGATCAGATGGCTGGGAAACACACACAGGATCAGATGGCTGGCTGGGAAACACACACAGGATCAGATGGCTGGGAAACACACACAGGATCAGATGGCTGGGAAACACACACATGATCAGGTGGCTGGGAAACACACACGGGATCAGATGGCTGGGAAACACACACAGGATCAGTTGGCTGGGAAACACACACAGGATCAGATAGTTGGGAAACACACACACACAGAATCAGATGGTTGGGAAACACACACACACAGGATCAGATGGTTGGGAAACACACACAGGATCAGATGGCTGGGAAACACACACAGGATCCGATGGTTGGGAAACACACACAGGATCAGTTGGCTGGGAAACACACACAGGATCAGATGGTTGGGAAACACACACACACAGGATCAGATGGTTGGGAAACACACACACACAGGATCAGATGGTTGGGAAACACACACAGGATCAGATGGCTGGGAAACACACACAGGATCAGATGGTTGGGAAACACACACAGGATCAGATGGCTGGGAAACACACACAGGATCAGATGGCTGGGAAACACACACAGGATCAGATGGTTGGGAAACACACACAGGATCAGATGGTTGGGAAACACACAGGATCAGATGGCTGGGAAACACACACAGGATCAGGTGGCTGGGAAACACACACAGGATCAGATGGCTGGGAAACACACACAGGATCAGTTGGCTGGGAAACACACACAGGATCAGATGGTTGGGAAACACACACACACAGGATCAGATGGTTGGGAAACACACACACACAGGATCAGATGGTTGGGAAACACACACAGGATCAGATGGCTGGGAAACACACACAGGATCAGATGGTTGGGAAACACACACAGGATCAGATGGTTGGGAAACACACACAGGATCAGATGGTTGGGAAACACACACAGGATCAGATGGCTGGGAAACACACACAGGATGAGATGGCTGGGAAACACACACAGGATCAGATGGTTGGGAAACACACACAGGATCAGTTGGCTGGGAAACACACACAGGATCAGATGGCTGGGAAACACACACAGGATCAGATGGCTGGCTGGGAAACACACACAGGATCAGATGGCTGGGAAACACACACAGGATCAGATGGCTGGGAAACACACACATGATCAGGTGGCTGGGAAACACACACAGGATCAGATGGCTGGGAAACACACACAGGATCAGTTGGCTGGGAAACACACACAGGATCAGATGGTTGGGAAACACACACACACAGGATCAGATGGTTGGGAAACACACACACACAGGATCAGATGGTTGGGAAACACACACAGGATCAGATGGCTGGGAAACACACACAGGATCCGATGGTTGGGAAACACACACAGGATCAGTTGGCTGGGAAACACACACAGGATCAGATGGTTGGGAAACACACACACACAGGATCAGATGGTTGGGAAACACACACACAGGATCAGATGGTTGGGAAACACACACAGGATCAGATGGCTGGGAAACACACACAGGATCAGATGGTTGGGAAACACACACAGGATCAGATGGCTGGGAAACACACACAGGATCAGATGGCTGGGAAACACACACAGGATCAGATGGTTGGGAAACACACACAGGATCAGATGGCTGGGAAACACACACATGATCAGGTGGCTGGGAAACACACACAGGATCAGATGGCTGGGAAACACACACAGGATCAGTTGGCTGGGAAACACACACAGGATCAGATGGTTGGGAAACACACACACACAGGATCAGATGGTTGGGAAACACACACACACAGGATCAGATGGTTGGGAAACACACACAGGATCAGATGGCTGGGAAACACACACAGGATCAGATGGTTGGGAAACACACACAGGATCAGATGGTTGGGAAACACACACAGGATCAGTTGGCTGGGAAACACACACAGGATCAGATGGCTGGGAAACACACAGGATCAGATGGCTGGCTGGGAAACACACACAGGATCAGATGGCTGGGAAACACACACAGGATCAGATGGCTGGGAAACACACACATGATCAGGTGGCTGGGAAACACACACAGGATCAGATGGCTGGGAAACACACACAGGATCAGATGGTTGGGAAACACACACACACAGGATCAGATGGTTGGGAAACACACACACACAGGATCAGATGGTTGGGAAACACACACAGGATCAGATGGCTGGGAAACACACACAGGATCAGATGGTTGGGAAACACACACAGGATCAGTTGGCTGGGAAACACACACAGGATCAGATGGTTGGGAAACACACACACACAGGATCAGATGGTTGGGAAACACACACACACAGGATCAGATGGTTGGGAAACACACACAGGATCAGATGGCTGGGAAACACACACAGGATCAGATGGTTGGGAAACACACACAGGATCAGATGGCTGGGAAACACACACAGGATCAGATGGCTGGGAAACACACACAGGATCAGATGGTTGGGAAACACAGGATCAGATGGTTGGGAAACATCAAATGGCTGGGAAACACACACAGGATCAGGTGGCTGGAAACACACACAGGATCAGATGGCTGGGAAACACACACAGGATCAGTTGGCTGGGAAACACACACAGGATCAGATGGTTGGGAAACACACACACACAGGATCAGATGGTTGGGAAACACACACACACAGGATCAGATGGTTGGGAAACACACACAGGATCAGATGGCTGGGAAACACACACAGGATCAGATGGTTGGGAAACACACACAGGATCAGATGGTTGGGAAACACACACAGGATCAGTTGGCTGGGAAACACACAGGATCAGATGGCTGGGAAACACACACAGGATCAGATGGCTGGCTGGGAAACACACACAGGATCAGATGGCTGGGAAACACACACAGGATCAGATGGCTGGGAAACACACACATGATCAGGTGGCTGGGAAACACACACAGGATCAGATGGCTGCGAAACACACACAGGATCAGTTGGCTGGGAAACACACACAGGATCAGATGGTTGGGAAACACACACACACAGGATCAGATGGTTGGGAAACACACACACACAGGATCAGATGGTTGGGAAACACACACAGGATCAGATGGCTGGGAAACACACACAGGATCAGATGGTTGGGAAACACACACAGGATCAGTTGGCTGGGAAACACACACAGGATCAGATGGTTGGGAAACACACACACACAGGATCAGATGGTTGGGAAACACACACACACAGGATCAGATGGTTGGGAAACACACAGGATCAGATGGCTGGGAAACACACACAGGATCAGATGGTTGGGAAACACACACAGGATCAGATGGCTGGGAAACACACACAGGATCAGATGGCTGGGAAACACACACAGGATCAGATGGTTGGGAAACACACACAGGATCAGATGGTTGGGAAACACACACAGGATCAGATGGCTGGGAAACACACACAGGATCAGGTGGCTGGGAAACACACACAGGATCAGATGGCTGGGAAACACACACAGGATCAGTTGGCTGGGAAACACACACAGGATCAGATGGTTGGGAAACACACACACACAGGATCAGATGGTTGGGAAACACACACACAGGATCAGATGGTTGGGAAACACACACAGGATCAGATGGCTGGGAAACACACACAGGATCAGATGGTTGGGAAACACACACAGGATCAGATGGTTGGGAAACACACACAGGATCAGTTGGCTGGGAAACACACACAGGATCAGATGGCTGGGAAACACACACAGGATCAGATGGCTGGCTGGGAAACACACACAGGATCAGATGGCTGGGAAACACACACAGGATCAGATGGCTGGGAAACACACACATGATCAGGTGGCTGGGAAACACACACAGGATCAGATGGCTGGGAAACACACACAGGATCAGTTGGCTGGGAAACACACACAGGATCAGATGGTTGGGAAACACACACACACAGGATCAGATGGTTGGGAAACACACACACACAGGATCAGATGGTTGGGAAACACACACAGGATCAGATGGCT
>NC_088407.1:15996851-16056851 GCF_034236695.1 Oncorhynchus nerka
GGCTTTATTGACATGGGAAACATATGTTAATTAACATTGCCAAAGCAAGTGAAATAGATAATATACAAAAGTAAAATAAACAATAAAAATTCAAAGTAAACATTACACTCACAGAAGTTCCAAAACAATAAAGACATTACAAATGTAATATTATGTCTATATACAGTGTTGTAATGATGTGCAAATGGTTAAAGTACAAAAAGGAAAATTAATAAACATAAATATGGGTTGTATTTACAATGGTGTTTGTTCTTCACTGGTTGCCCTTTTCTTGTGGCCTCAGGTAACACATCTTGCCGCTGTGATGGCACACTGTGGAATTTCACCCAGTAGATATGGGAGTTTGTCAAAATCGTGTTTGTTTTCAAATTCATTGAATCTGTGTAATCTGAGGGAAATATGTGTCTCTAATATGGTCATACATTGGACAGGAGGTTAGGAAGTGCAGCTCAGTTTCCACCTCATTTTGTGGGCAGTGAGCACATGGTTAAAGTACAAAAAGGAAAATTAATAAACATAAATATGGGTTGTATTTACAATGGTGTTTGTTCTTCACTGGTTGCCCTTTTCTTGTGGCCTCAGGTAACACATCTTGCCGCTGTGATGGCACACTGTGGAATTTCACCCAGTAGATATGGGAGTTTGTCAAAATCGTGTTTGTTTTCAAATTCATTGAATCTGTGTAATCTGAGGGAAATATGTGTCTCTAATATGGTCATACATTGGACAGGAGGTTAGGAAGTGCAGCTCAGTTTCCACCTCATTTTGTGGGCAGTGAGCAAGAGAGAAGAGAAGATAGGCAGTGAGCCTATCTTCTCTTGAGAGCCAGGTCTGCCTACGGCGGCCTTTCTCAATAGCAAGGCTATGTTCACTGAGTCTGTACATAGTCAAAGCTTTCCTTACATTTGGGTCAGTCACGATGGTCAAGTATTCTGCCACTGTGTACTCTCTGTTTAGGTTCAGTCACGATGGTCAGGTATTCTGCCACTGTGTACTCTCTGTTTAGGTTCAGTCACAGTGGACAGGTATTCTGCCACTGTGTTCTCTCTGTTTAGGGCCAAATAACATTCTAATTTGCACTGTTTTTTTGTTAATTACTTGACACATTGGAAATAATTATCTTTTTGTTTTCTCATGATTTGGTTGGGTCTAATTGTGTTGCTGTCCTGGGGCTCTGTGGGGTCTGTTTGTGTTTGTGAACAGAGCCCCAGGACCAGCTTGCTTTGGGGACACTCTCTCTGTAGGTGATGGCTTTGTTATGGAAGGTTTGGGGATCACTTCCTTTTAGGTGGTTTTAGAATTTAACAGGTCTTTTATGGGTTCTATAACTGATTCAAGTATTTTTAGCCAGTTGGTATGTCAGATGTTATGTTCCTTTTGCCTTGCCCTTCTTGCCTTGTTTCTCAGCTTGTTCACAGCTTTGTAGAAGTTACCTGTGGCGCTGATGTTTAGGCCAAATGATATATCGTTTTTTGTGTGCTCTAGGGCAACTGTGTCTAGATGGAATTTGTATTTGTAGTCCTGGTGACTGGACCTTTTTTGGAACACCATTATAGTGGTCTTACTGTGATTTACTGTCAGGGCCCAGGTCTGGCAGAATCTGTGCAGAAGATCTAGGTGCTGCTGTAGGCCCTCCTTGGTTGGTCTCCATCTCCCCTTTTTGGGCCCCTCGATGAAAGAGTACCTAACTGCTTGACCGAATTCCTTACCTTCATACTATCTCAGAGAGAGAGAGAAAGAGAGAGAGAGAGAATTCCCTCCCAAATGTGCCCCTCTAGACAAAACAACCCAAAAAAATGGGTCACAACTCCTGCAGCTCTGTCGCACGCTGGGTCTGTACATGGTCAATGGTAGGCTTCGAGGAGACTCCTATGGTAGGTACACCTACAGCTCATCCCTTGACAGTAGTACTGGAGATTACTTTATCACTGACCTCAACCCAGAGTCTCTCAGACCATTCAGTCAGCCTACTGACACCCCTATCAGATCAAAGCAAATCAGTCTACCTGGTCAGAGCAATACTCAGTCATGAGGCATCGAAGCCGAAGGAACTGCACAATATTAAGAAATGCTATACCTGGAAGGGAAGTAGTGTGGAAACCTACCTAAACACAATGAGGCAACAACAAATTCAATCCCTTTTAGACAACTTCCTGGACAAAACATTTCACTGTAATAGTGAAGGTGTAAACTTGGAAGTAGAAAGCCTTAACAGTATCTTTGACCTTTCAGCTTCCCTATCAAATCTAATCATTTCAAGCAGACGACTAAGATAATGAACAACAATGACAAATGGTTTGATGAAGAATGCAAAAACCTAAGAAAGAAATTGAGAAACCTATCCAACCAAAAACATAGAGACCCATAAAACCTGAGTCTACACCTTCACTATGGAGAATCACTAAAACAATACAGGAATAAACTACGGAAAAAGAAGGAACAGCACGTCAAAAATCAGCTCAATGTAATTGAAGAATCCATATAATCTAACCACTTCTGGGGAAATTGGAAAACTCTAAACAAACAACCACACAAAGAATTATCTATCCAAAATGGAAATGTGTGTATAAACCACTTCTCCAATATTTTTGGCCCTATAACAAAGAACAAAACAGCCAGAACATATAGAACAGACACAGAGCCTTGCAAACAGGGAGGAGGGACACCATTACTCCATACTGTACAGTGCCTTGCAAACAGGGAGGAGGGACACCATTACTCCATACTGTATAGTGCCTTGCAAACAGGGAGGAGGGACACCATTACTCCATACTGTACAGAGCCTTGCAAACAGGGAGGAGGGACACCATTACTCCATACTGTACAGTGCCTTGCAAACAGGGAGGAGGGACACCATTACTCCATACTGTATAGTGCCTTGCAAACAGGGAGGAGGGACACCATTACTCCATACTGTATAGTGCCTTGCAAACAGGGAGGAGGGACACCATTACTCCATACTGTACAGTGCCTTGCAAACAGGGAGGAGGGACACCATTACTCCATACTGTATAGTGCCTTGCAAACAGGGAGGAGGGACACCATTACTCCATACTGTATAGAGCCTTGCAAACAGGGAGGAGGGACACCATTACTCCATACTGTATAGAGCCTTGCAAACAGGGAGGAGGGACACCATTACTCCATACTGTACAGATCCTTGCAAACAGGGAGGAGGGACACCATTACTCCATACTGTATAGTGCCTTGCAAACAGGGAGGAGGGACACCATTACTCCATACTGTATAGAGCCTTGCAAACAGGGAGGAGGGACACCATTACTCCATACTGTACAGAGCCTTGCAAACAGGGAGGAGGGACACCATTACTCCATACTGTACAGAGCCTTGCAAACAGGGAGGAGGGACACCATTACTCCATACTGTACAGTGCCTTGCAAAAGTCTTCATCCCCCTTGGCGTTTTTCCTATTTTGTTGCATTACAACCTGTAATTTAAATGGATTTTTACTTGGATTTCATGTAATGGACATACACAAAATAGTCCAAATTGGTGAAGTGAAATGAAAAAAATGACTTGTTTAATTTTTTTTTTAATGTAAAAGTGGTGTGTGCATATGTATTCACTCCCATTGCTATGAATCCCCTAAATAAGATCTGGTGCAACCAATTACCTTCACAAGTCACATAATTCATTAAATAAAGTCCACCTGTAAGCAATATATGTGTCACGTGATCTGTCACATGATCTCAGTATATATATATATATATATATATATATATATATATATATATGTACACACATACATACTGTGAGGGAAAAAAGTATTTGATCCCCTGCTGATTTTGTACGTTTGCCCACTGACAAAGAAATGATCAGTCTATAATTTTAATGGTAGGTTTATTTGAACAGTGAGAGACAGAATAACAACAAAAACATCTAGAAAAACACATGTCAAAAATGTTATAAATTGATTTGCATTTTAATGAGGGAAATAAGTATTTGACCCCTCTGCAAAACATGACTTGGCAAAACCCTTGTTGGCAAAAAAGGTCAGACGTTTCTTGTAGTTGGCCACCAGGTTTGCACACATCTCAGGAGGGATTTTGTCCCACTCCTCTGTGCAGATCTTCTCCAAGTCATTAACTTGTTCACGCTACCACGTTCCCCTAGGGCACCCCCCACGCTCAACTCAAAAGATGGCGCACAGAATGCAAAAATATTCTTAGAAATATTTAACCTCCACACATTAACAAGTCCAATAGCTCAAATGAAAGATAAACACCTTGTTCATCTACCCAGCGAGTCAGATTTCTAAAATGTTTTACGGCGAAAACATAGCACATATTTATGTCAAACCACCACCAAAGACACAGCCGATATACAGCCATTTTGTCGAACAAAAGATGCAATCACAAACGCAGGATTAAAAGAAAAATAATTCACTAACCTTTTGAAAATCTTCATCAGATGACTGTAATAGGACATGTTACACAGTACATTTATGTTTTTTTCAATAATTTGCCATTTATATCCATAAATCACCGTTTACATTGACGGCCATGTTCAGAAAATGCTAAACAATGTCCGGAGAAATTATATATAACTCCGCCAGATAACGCCAGATAACAGCAATACACATCATAAACTTTGACTAAATATACATGTTCTACATATAGTTAGAAAGATACACTGCTTCTTAATGCAATCGCTTTGTCACATTTCTTTTCAACGTTACAGAAATCGCTCATTTTTCAATAATCTGAGACGGCACTCAGACATAAGCAATATTTCTCCGCTATGTTGGAGTCAACAGAAACACAAAATTACAACATAAATATTCCCTTACCTTTGATGGTCTTCGATCATAATGTAGTGGAAGAAGTCATACTTACCCAAAACATCGTTTGGTTTCAATTCGTGTGTCTTTGTATTAGCAAATGCTGCAAGTTCCAGCTGAAATACTACCAAAAATTACTTCTGGTCACGAACAGTTGCGCATCAAAACTTCAAAATTACATATTATATGTTGACTAAACTGGTCAAACTAAGTGCAGAAACCAAGGAGCTCTCCAAACAGGTCAGGGACAAAGTTGTGGAGAAGTACAGATCAGGGTTGGGTTATAAAAAAAAAAATTAAACTTTGAACATCCCACGGAGCATCATTAAATCCATAATTAAAAAATTTAAAGAATAGGGCACCACAACAAACCTGCCAAGAGAGAGCCGCCCACCAAAACTCATGGACCAGGCAAGGAGGGCATTGATCAGAGAGGCAACAAAAATACCAAACATAACCCTGAAAGAGCTGCAAAGCTCCACAGCAGAGATTGGAGTATCTGTCCGTAGGACCACTTTAAGCCATACAATCCATAGAGCTGGGCTTTACGGAAGAGTGGCCAGAAAAAGCCATTGCTTAAAGAAAAAAATAAGCAAACACATTTGGTGTTTTCCAAAAGGCAAACATATGGAAGAAGGTACTCTGGTCAGATGAGACCAAAATGGAGCTTTTTGGCCATCAAGGAAAACGCTATGTCTGGCACAAACCCAACACCTCTCATCACCCAGAGAACACCATCCCGACAGTAAAGCATGGTTGTGGCAGCATCATGCTGTGGGGATGTTTTGCATCGTCAGGGAAACTGGTCAGAATTGAAGGAATGATGGATGGCGCTAAATACAGCAAAATTCTAGAGGGAAACCTGTTTCAGTCTTCCAGAGATTTGAGACTGGGATGGAGGTTCACCTTCAAGCAGGACAATGACCCTAAGCATACTGCTAAAGCAACACTCAAGTGGTTTAAGGGGAAACATTTAAATGTCTTGGAATGGCCTAGTCAAAGCCCAGACCTCAATCAAATTGAGAATCTGTGGTATGACTTAAATATTGCTGTACACCAGCAGGAACCCATCCAACTTCAAGGAGCTGGAGCAGTTTTGCCTTGAAGAATGGGCAATTATCCCAGTGACTACATGTGCCAAGCTTATAGAGACATACCCCAAGAGACTTGCAGCTGTAATTGCTGCAAAAGGTGGCTCTACAAAGTATTGACTTTGGGGGGGTGAATAGTAATGCACGCTCAAATGTTCCGTTTTTATGCCTTATTTCTTCTTTGATTCACAATAAAAATGTAAATATAAAAATATATATTTTGCATCTTCAAAGTTGTAGGCCATGTTGTGTAAATCAAATGATACAAATCTCCCCAAAATGTATTTTAATTACAGGTTGTAAGGCAACAAAATAGGAAAAATGCCAGAGGGTGTATATATATATATATACAGTATATATATAATACTTCCGCAAGCCACTGCACATCTTGGAATCAGCTAGAAGACCTGAACCCACTGGATTCTCCAATTACCTTGAATGAACTACAGGACAAAATACAAACCCTCCAACCTATAAAGGCCTGTTGTGTTGACGGTATCCTAAATGATATGATAAAATATACAAACCACAAATTCCAATTGGCTATACTTAAACTCTTTAACACCATCCTTAACTCTAGCATTTTCCCCAATATTTGGAACCAATAACTGATCACGCCAATCCACAGAAGTGGAAACACCTTTGACCCCAATAACTACTGTGGGATTATGCGTCAACTGCAAACTTGGGAAAATCCTCTGCATTATCATTAACAGCAGACTCGTACATTTCCTCTGTGAAATCAATGTAATGAGCAAATGTCAAATTGGCTTTTTACCAAGTTACCGTACGACCGACCACATTCACCCTGAACAACATAATTGACAAACAAACAAACCAAAACAAAGGCAAAGTATTCTCATGCTTTGTTGATTTCAAAACGCTTTTGACTCAATTTGGCCTGAGGGTCTGCTATACAACTTGATGGAAAGTGATGTTGTGGGAAAAACATATGCCATTATAAAATCCATATACACAAAAATTGGCAAAAAACACACATTTTTTCCAGGGCACTAGAACAGTCTGGCGAGGGCACTAGAACAGTCTGCAGCACCCGACCTCACCCTACTAGAATCTGAAGTAAAATGTCTACTGTTTGCTGATGATCTGATGCTTCTGTCCCCAACCGAGGAAGGCCGACAGCAACACCTAGTTCTTCTGCATAGATTCTGTCAGACCTGGGACCTGACAGTAAATCTCAGTAAGACAAAAATAATGGTGTTCCAAAAAAGGTCTAGTTGCCAGGACCAGAAACACTAATTTCATCTAGACACAGTTGCCCTAGAGCACACAAAAACTATACACACCTCAAATTCCATCTAGACACTGTTGCCTCGGCCTAAACATCAACGCCAAAGGTAACTTCCACAAAGCTGTGAATGATCTCAGAGACAAGGCAAGAAGGGTCTTCTATGCCATCAAAAGGAACATCAAATTTGACATACAAATTGGGATCTGGCTAAAAATACTTGAATCAGTCATAGAACCCATTGATCTTTATGGTTGTGAGGTCTGGGGTCCGCTCACCAATCAAGACTTCACTAAATGAGACAAACACCAAATTGTGACTCTGCATGCAGAACTCTGCAAAAATATCCTCTGTGTACAACGTAAAACACCAAATAATGCATGCAAAGCAGAATTAAGCCGATACCCGCTAAGTATCAAAATCCAGAAAAGAGACGTTAAATTCTAAAACCACCTAAAAGGAAGTGATTCCCAAACCTTCCATAACAAAGCCATCACCTACAGAGAGATGAACCTGGTGAAGAGTCCCATAAGCAAGCTGGTCCTGGGGCTCTGTTCACAAACACAAACAGACCCCACAGAGCCCCAGGACAGCAACACAATTAGGTCCAACCAAATCATGAGAAAATATTGGGGGGAAAAACTGTGAAAACTAGAATGCTATTTGACCCTAAACAGAGAGTACACAGCGGCAGAATACCTGACCACTGTGACTGACCCAAAATTGAGGAAAGCTTTGACTATCTACAGACTCAGTGAACATAGCCTTGCTATTGAGAAAGGTCGCCGAAGGCAGACCTGGCTCTCAAGAGAAGACAGGCTATGTGCACATTGCCCACAAAATGAGGTGGAAACTGAGCTGCACTTCCTAACCTCCTGCCAAATGTATGACCATATTAGAGACACATATTTCCCTCAAATTACGCAGACCCACAAAGAATTTGGAAAACAAACCCAACTTTGATAATCTCCGATATCAATTGGGTGAAATCACAGCAGCAAGATTTGTGACCTGTTGCCGCAAGAAAAGGTCAACCAGTGAAGAACAAACACCATTGTAAATAGAACCCATATTTATGTTTATTAATTTTCCCTTTTGTACTTTAAATATTTGCACAACATTACAACACTGTATATAGACATACCTGTATGACATTTTGAAACGTTTGTGTGTACTGTTTACTGTTATTTCACTTTTGTTTGTTATCTATTTGCTTTGGCAATGTTAACATATGTTTCCCATGCCAATAAATCTACTTAAATTGAATTGACAGAGAGAGAAAGAGAGCCCCCCCTATATCCCTCCCTCCCTCTTTCTCTCTCTCTCCCCCGCTCTCTCTCCCTCTCTCCCTCCCACCCTCTCCTCCTCTCTCCCTCCCACCCTCTGTCTCGCTCCCTCCCTCTCTCCCCCTCTCTCCCTCACCAGGGGTTTAGACTTTTAAAAATGTCATTTTCCTAGAAAATGGTATTCTGAGCAGTAAGTAGGTTTAAGCTACTTTCAAGGTTTAAGCTACGTAAGTTCCCAGGCAGGACAAACTCTTACACAGGTCAGGCATAGTAACTTCAGGGGGACTAAATTAGTCTTTGAACTACATCACACAAACACTCCTCCCCATCTCCTCCTCTCATCCTAGCAGCGCCCCTGACCTCTCCTCTCCTCTCCTCTCCTCTCCTCTCCTCTCCTCTCCTCTCCTCTCCTCCCCATCTCCTCCTCTCATCCTAGCAGTGCCCCTGACCTCTCCCTCCTTGACCTTTCTACCCTTTGACCTAGCCAAAGCAAGTGAAATAGATGAGTGAAAGTGAAATAAACAAAAAATGAACAATAATCTCTCGCTCTCTTACGCTCTAATTCTCTCTCCTATACCCACCTTCCTCACTCCTTCCCCCCCTCTCATCCCCCTCCTCTTCCTCTTCCTCTCCTCCCCCTCCTTCCTCTCCTGTCCTCTCCTCTCCTTTCCTCTCCTTTCCTCCCCCCTCCTTCCTCTCCTTTCCTCTCCTCTCCTCCCCCTCCTTCTCTTCTTCTCCTCCCCCTTCCCTATTCCCTCATGTCGTCTCTGACCTTTAACTCCTAGTTTTCCGGCTGGTGTCTGGCAGGTGTATGATGAGTGGTCTTGATAACAACCCTGGAGATAAAAGCTGTAAGACAGGGTTGTCACTCATTCCATGGAGGGCCTAGTGTCTGAGGGTTTTTTCCTTGCAATTAAGACCTTGACAATCAGGTGAGGGAGAGGGAGAGAGAGAGAGATGTTTTAAAAGCCAGTATTGAGGATATGCTCAACTAAAATCAAGTTCTTGTGTCTTGAGATATTTTCTCCCTTATCTTACATTTCAATCCTTTACACTGCCCCCCTCTGGTGAATTCTAGAACTGTCTCATCCTGACTTCGAATCAGTTTAGCCTTTTAGATCACAATAAGTAACATTACATGGATACAGGGAGGACCTGATCCCAGATCAGCACTCCTACTCTGAGATGCTTGTCACATACTGCCCCAGAGCTCAAAGCCAGCCTGACTTTCTTCCTCGTTAGCTTTGTTCTCATTCCAGAACCTAACTATGCATTCAGGTATCAATTCAAATCAAAGTGTATTTGTCACGTGCGCTGAATACAACAGGTGTATACTTTACTGTGAAATGCTTACTTACAGGCTCTAACCAACAATGCAGATTTAAGAAATTACTTTAAAAGTTATAAAAAAAGCAAGAGATAAAAAAAAGTAATTAAAGAGCAGCAGAAAATAACAATAGTGGAGCTATGTACAGGGGGTACCGGTACAGAGTCAATGTGGAGACTATATACAGGGGGTACCAGTACAGAGTCAATGTGGAGACTATGTACAGGGGGTACCGGTACAGAGTCAATGTGGAGACTATGTACAGGGGGTACCGGTACAGAGTCAATGTGGAGACTATATACAGGGGGTACCGGTACAGAGTCAATGTGGAGACTATATACAGGGGGTACCAGTACAGAGTCAATGTGGAGACTATGTACAGGGGGTACCGGTACAGAGTCAATGTGGAGACTATGTACAGGGGGTACCGGTACAGAGTCAATGTGGAGCTATGTACAGGGGGTACCGGTACAGAGTCAATGTGGAGCTATGTACAGGGGGTACCGGTACAGAGTCAATGTGGAGGCTATGTACAGGGGGTACCGGTACAGAGTCAATGTGGAGGCTATGTACAGGGGGTATCGGTACAGAGTCAATGTGGAGCTATGTACAGGGGGTACCGGTACAGAGTCAATGTGGAGGCTATATCCAGGGGGTACCAGTACAGAGTCAATGTGGAGCTATGTACAGGGGGTACCGGTACAGAGTCAATGTGGAGACTATATACAGGGGGTACCAGTACAGAGTCAATGTGGAGCTATGTACAGGGGGTACCGGTACAGAGTCAATGTGGAGGCTATATACAGGGGGTACCGGTACAGAGTCAATGTGGAGACTATATACAGGGGGTACCAGTACAGAGTCAATGTGGAGACTATGTACAGGGGGTACCGGTACAGAGTCAATGTGGAGACTATATACAGGGGGTACCAGTACAGAGTCAATGTGGAGACTATGTACAGGGGGTACCGGTACAGAGTCAATGTGGAGTTATGTACAGGGGGTACCGGTACAGAGTCAATGTGGAGACTATATACAGGGGGTACCGGTACAGAGTCAATGTGGAGCTATGTACAGGGGGTACCGGTACAGAGTCAATGTGGAGCTATATACAGGGGGTACCGGTACAGAGTCAATGTGGAGGCTATATACAGGGGGTACCGGTACAGAGTCAATGTGGAGGCTATATACAGGGGGTACCGGTACAGAGTCAATGTGGAGACTATATACAGGGGGTACCGGTACAGAGTCAATGTGGAGACTATATACAGGGGGTACCGGTACAGAGTCAATGTGGAGCTATGTACAGGGGGTACCGGTACAGAGTCAATGTGGAGCTATGTACAGGGGGTACCGGTACAGAGTCAATGTGGAGACTATATACAGGGGGTACTGGTACAGAGTCAATGTGGAGGCTATGTACAGGGGGTACCGGTACAGAGTCAATGTGGAGACTATATACAGGGGGTACTGGTACAGAGTCAATGTGGAGACTATATACAGGGGGTACCGGTACAGAGTTAATGTGGAGGCTATGTACAGGGGGTACCGGTACAGAGTCAATGTGGAGACTATATACAGGGGGTACCGGTACAGAGTCAATGTGGAGACTATATACAGGGGGTACCAGTACAGAGTCAATGTGGAGCTATGTACAGGGGGTACCGGTACAGAGTCAATGTGGAGGCTATGTACAGGGGGTACCGGTACAGAGTCAATGTGGAGGCTATGTACAGGGGGTACCGGTACAGAGTCAATGTGGAGGCTATGTACAGGGGGTACCGGTACAGAGTCAATGTGGAGGCTATGTACAGGGGGTACCGGTACAGAGTCAATGTGGAGGCTATGTACAGGGGGTACCGGTACAGAGTCAATGTGGAGGCTATGTACAGGGGATACCGGTACAGAGTCAATGTGGAGGCTATGTACAGGGGGTACCGGTACAGAGTCAATGTGGAGGCTATATACAGGGGGTACCGGTACAGAGTTAATGTGGAGGCTATATACAGGGGGTACCGGTACAGAGTCAATGTGGAGCTATGTACAGGGGGTACCGGTACAGAGTTAATGTGGAGGCTATATACAGGGGGTACCGGTACAGAGTTAATGTGGAGCTATGTACAGGGGGTACCGGTACAGAGTCAATGTGGAGCTATGTACAGGGGGTACCGGTACAGAGTCAATGTGGAGCTATGTACAGGGGGTACATAGCTCCACACTTTATTTAACTTGGCAAGTCATTTAATTAAGAACAAATTCTTATTTTCAATGACGGCCTAGGAACAGTGGGTTAACTGCCTGTTCATGGTCAGTACGACAGATTTGTACCTTGTCAGCTCGGGGGTTTGAACTTGCAACCTTCCGGTTACTAGTCCAACGCTCTAACCACTAGGCTACCCTGCCGCCCCGGTACAGAGTCCATGTGTAAATGTGCGGGGCCACCGGTGTCTAGGTAATTGAGATAATTATGTACATGCAGGTAGGGTTGTTAAAGT
Organism: Oncorhynchus nerka; assembly: GCF_034236695.1. NCBI lineage: Eukaryota > Metazoa > Chordata > Actinopteri > Salmoniformes > Salmonidae > Oncorhynchus > Oncorhynchus nerka. The sequence goes on from NC_088407.1 coordinate 16,009,101, forward strand.
GGCTATGCATTGATAATAACAGAGTAGCAGCGTGGGGGGGGGGGGGGGGGGTGAAAATAGTCTGGGTAGCCATTTGATTTGCTGTTCAGGAGGCTTGGGGGTAGAAGCTGTTTAGAAGCCTCTTGGACCTAGACTTGGTGCTTTTCGTGCGGTAGCAGAGAGAACAGTCTATGACTAGGGTGGCTGGAGTCACCACCTGGTATAGAGGTCCTGGATGGCAGGAACCTTGGCCCCGGTGATGTACTGGGCCGTACTCACTACCCTCTGTAGTGCCTTGCAGTCGGAGGCCGAGCAGTTGCCATACCAGGCAATGATGTAACCCATGAGGATGCTCTCGATGGTGCAGCTGTAAAATCTTTTGAGGATCTGAGGACCCATGCCAAATCTTTTCAGTCTCCTGAGGGGGAATAGGTTTTGTTGTGCCCTCTTTACAACTGTCTTGGTGTGCTTGGACCATGTTAGTTTGTTGTTGATGTCGACGCCAAGGAACTTGAAGCTCTCAACCTGCCCCACTACCCCTCTCAACCTGCCCCACTAGCCCTCACAACCTGCCCCACTAGCCCTCTCAACCTGCCCCACTAGCCCTCTCAACCTGCCCCACTAGCCCTCTCAACCTGCCCCACTACCCCTCTCAACCTGCCCCACCATCCTCTTACCAGAGGCTGCTGTTCTGTCTTGCCGATAGAGTGGAAAACCCACCAGCTCTATGTTCTTAATGTTGTCGTTCATCCACATCTCAGTGAAGCATAAATTATCACCGTTTTTAATGTCCCGTTTGTAGGATATACGTGCTTTCAGTTCGTCCCATTTATTTTCTAGCGTTTGAACGTTAGCTAGCAGAATGGAGGGCAAGGCTAGATTAGCCACTTGTCGCCTGGTCCTCACAAGAAACCCTGATCTTTTTCCTCGAAATCTACGTTTCCTTCTCTAACAAATCACGGGGATCGGGGTTTGGTCGGGAGTCAACAGTATATCCCTCACGTCCGACTCATTGAAGAAAACCTCTTCGTCCTGTTTGAGGTGATCAATCCCATATCTGATTTTTAGAAGCTCTTTCCGGGCATAGGAGACGGTAACAGCAACATTATGTACAAAACAAGTTGCGAACAACGCGAAAAAACAAACAAAATAGCATGATTGGTTGAGTGCCAGTAAGACGGCAGCCCTACCCACAGTCGCCATTATAATGTCAGACTGATTAGAGCGTTGGGCCAGTAACCGAAAGTTGCTGGATTGAATCCCCGAGCTGACAAAGTAAAATTATGTCGTTCTGCCCCTGAACAAGGCAGTTAACCCACTGTTCCCCGGTAGGCCTTCCTTGTAAATAAGAATGTGTTCTTAACTGACTTGCCTAGTTAAATAAAGGTTCAATTTAAACTTTTAAATTGAAAAACCTTCAGAATCTGGCTTACATGTGTCACACTCAATTAAGTCCTACAATCCCCTTCCTAGGAACTGAAACAATGTTATTATGGTATATTAGAAGGTCCATAGAGGGGAAATATGGATTTAATAATAAACACATCAACCAGCTAATTGGATATAGGATGATAGTGAAGGCCACCATAATAAGATCTATGAAGAATGATTTTATAGATGATGGAAAGATTTTCAGATTATTTTTCTCTATGTCATTATTTATCTTTCTCTCTCTTTTCTTCAGCCAGGGAGTGACTGTCTGGGACTCTGGCATGGAACCTGTACTGTTACAGCCAGTAACTGGCTAAGCTTTTTAAATCAAGTTTGGTCACCATAGTGTGTGTGTGCGTGCGTGCGTGCGCGCGTGCGTACGTGTGTGTGTGTGTGCGTGCGTGCGTGTGTGTGTGCGCGCTTGCGCGCGTTCGTGCGTGTGTGTGTGTGTGCGTGCATGTGTGTGTGTGTGTGTGTGTGTGCGTGCGTGTGTGTGTGTGTGTGCGTGCGTGTGTGTGTGTGTGCGTGCGTGCGTGTGTGTGTGTGTGCGTGTGTGCGTGCGTGTGTGTGCGTGCGTGCGTGTGTGCGTGCGTGTGTGCGTGCGTGCGTGCGTGCGTGCGTGCGTGAGCGTGCGTGTGAGCGTGTGTGTGTGTGTGTGCGTGCGCACAGTGGTGGAAAGATTTTCATCCTTAAGTAAAAGTGAAGTCACCCAGTAAAATACTACTTGAGTAAAAATCTAGAAGTACCAAAAGTATAAATCATTTCAAATTCCTTATATATGGCAAACCAGACGGCACAATTCTCTTTTACTTTTCTTTTACGGATAGCCAGGGGCACACACTCCAACACTCAGACATCATTTACAGATAGCCAGGGGCACACACTCCAACACTCAGACATCATTTACAAACTAAGCATTTGTGTTTAGTGAGTCTGCCAGGTCAGAGGCAGTAGGGATGACCAGGGACGTTTTCTTGATAAGTGTGTAAATTTAACAATTGTCCTGTCCTGCTAAGCATTCAAAATGCAACGAGTACTTTTGGGTGTCAGTGAAAATGTATGGAGTAAAAAGTCAATTCTTTTCTTTAGGAATGTAGTGGAGGGGGGTGTATTTATGTGTGTGTGTGTGAATGAATTGCTGTTTGTTGGTGTGTGTGTGGTGTCTCTATGTCTGTATGTTAACATGCATTTCTTCCTTCATGTCTTCATGTCTTCATGTCTTCCTTCATGTCTTCATGCCTTCATGTCTTCATGTCTTCATGTCTTCATGTCTTCCTTCATGTCTTCATGTCTTCATGCCTTCATGTCTTCATGTCTTCATGTCTTCCTTCATGTCTTCATGTCTTCCTTCATGTCTTCATGCCTTCATGTCTTCATGTCTTCATGTCTTCATGTCTTCCTTCATGCCTTCATGTCTTCATGTCTTCCTTCATGTCTTCATGTCTTCATGTCTTCATGTCTTCCTTCATGTCGTCATGTCTTCATGTCTTCCTTCATGTCTTCATGTCTTTGTGTCTTCATTTCTTCATGTCTTCGTGTCTTCATGTCTTCATGTCTTCCTACATGTCTTCATGTCTTCGTGTCTTTGTGTCTTCATGTCTTCCTTCATTTCTTCATGTCTTCGTGTCTTCGTGTCTTCATGTCTTCATGTCTTCATGTCTTTCTTCATGTCTTCATGTCTTCATGTCTTCCTTCATGTCTTCATGTCTTCATGTCTTCCCTCATGTCTTCATGTCATCGTGTCTTTGTGTCTTCATGTCTTCCTTCATGTCTTCATGTCTTTGTGTCTTCATGTCTTCATGTCTTCATGTCTTCCTGCTCAGGCTCACAAGTGTACACAGTGATCTTTATCCAGGCCTCCAGTGTGAATACTACTTGAAGTTATAGCATCTAATTTGATGTGTAGCCTGCTGTACAATCATTCATGATGTTTTCCCCTTTCCAAAAAGACTGCCCTGCCCTGTCTGGCATCTAACAACTCAACCCATTTCCCTCCAATTAAAGGCATGTAGGTGCGCATGCTATTGGATACATAAAAGGCTTTTGAGGTCACCTTTTGTGCCAGAGCTTGTATCTGTAGATAGATAGCCAGCCAAAGCTTTAGAGCGTCTAACAAGATATGAGGCATGCAGGTTAGTGAAAGGATAGGTTACTGTGAGACACGTAGCTACACATCTCCTTTGATGGACCTAAAAGGCTTGGATGAATTCATCTGAGGTCTCCTCACCCATCACGTGTGTCCATCTTCGGAAGCCTACCTCTTAAGGATGCGCCCCTTTTATTTCCCAGACCAAACATGCCCAAACCTAACTGCTTATAGCTCAGGAACTGAAGCAAGGATTATGCATATTCTTGATACCATTTGAAAGGAAACATTTGTGGAAATGTGAAATGAATGTAGGAGAATATAACACATTAGATCTGGTAAAAGATAATACAATATATATATATATATATATTTATTTTTTTGTACCATCTTTGAAATGCAAGAGAAAGGCCATAATGTATTATTCCAGCCCAGGCACAATTTAGATTTTGGCCACTAGATGGCAGAAGTGTGTATGCAACATTTTAGACTGATCCAATGAACCATTGCATTTCGGTTAAAATGTTGTATAAAGACTGCCCAAATGTCACTAATTGGTTTATTAATAACTTTTCATGTTCATAACTGTGCACTTTCCTCAAACAATAGCATGCTATTATTTCACTGTAATAGCTACTTTAAATTGGACAGTGCAGTTAGATTAACAAGAATTTTACCTGTCTGCCAATATCAAATATGTCAATGTCCTGGGAAATGTTCTTGTTACTCACAACCTCATGCTAATCGCATTAGCCTACTTTAACTCAACCGTCCCGTGGGGGACCCACCGATCCTGTAGAGATTTTAAAGGCCCAGTGCAGTGAAAATACAGTTTTTCCTGTGTGTGTTGTATCATAATGTACAACCACTGAGGAAATTACAAACACTGTAAAAGTGTTTAAAACAATTACCAGTGTTATTTACCGATAGTTGCTAGTTGAATATATATATATAGATCTAGATATAATTAGATTATTACATGTAACATGATTATTAGATATAATCTAGAACCTTCTAATTAGCAGGCTTTCATGGTGACATCACCACCCACTAAGCGCAGCCTTCAATTCAACGTCTATTTCACGTTGGTTCAACGTAGTTTCATTGAAATGACATGGAAGCAACATCGATTCAACCAATGTGTGCCCAGTGGGCGTGTGGTAAATTGGTTAATAGACCAATAACAATGTGAGTTCCAAACCACTCTGCCAATAACAGATAGTTTTCAGTTTTCCCCTCCCTATTCAGACCTCTCCCAGACACTCCAAGCAAAATTATTGCTTGGTAGTTTATTAGGATCCCTATTAGCTGTTGCAAAAGCAGCAGCTACTCTTCCTGGGGTTCAACACAAAACATGAAACATAATACAGAATGACATAATACAGAACATCATTAGACAAGAACAGCTCAAGGACAGAACTACATAGAAATAGTTGAAATAGTTTTCCTAAAAAGCTTGTCCATTCTATTGAACATTTATTACAGTAAGGTACTTCATTGTTTTCCAGAAATGATATAATCTTCATATAAAAATGGCCTTTAATCAAAATAAGAAGACCTCGAGCACACACACTGTTTACTTTATTAAGTGGAGCTTTGCTTTTTAATAACCCTTCTCTGTCGCTCTCAAGTAGTGCACTGTGTAGTGAATGTAAGGGGGAGCAGTGTGTTGAGGAGAGAGGAGAACCAGGGCAGTGGAACACATCCTAGGTGTAAGGAGGAGCAGTGTGTTGAGGAGAGAGGAGAACCAGGGCAGTGGAACACATCCTAAGTGTAAGGAGGAGCAGTGTGTTGAGGAGAGAGGAGAACCAGGGCAGTGGAACACATCCTAAGTGTAAGGGGGAGCAGTGTGTTGAGGAGAGAGGAGAACCAGGGCAGTGGAACACATCCTAAGTGTAAGGAGGAGCAGTGTGTTGAGGAGAGAGGAGAACCAGGGCAGTGGAACACATCCTAAGTGTAAGGGGGAGCAGTGTGTTGAGGAGAGAGGAGAACCAGGGCAGTGGAACACATCCTAAGTGTAAGGGGGAGCAGTGTGTTGAGGAGAGAGGAGAACCAGGGCAGTGGAACACATTCTAAGTGTAAGGGGGAGCAGTGTGTTGAGGAGAGAGGAGAACCAGGGCAGTGGAACACATCCTAGGTGTAAGGAGGAGCAGTGTGTTGAGGAGACTGAGGAGAACCAGGGCTGTGGAACACATCCTAGGTGTAAGGAGGAGCAGTGTGTTGAGGAGAGAGGAGAACCAGGGCAGTGGAACACATCCTAGGTGTAAGGGGGAGCAGTGTGTTGAGGAGACTGAGGAGAACCAGGGCAGTGGAACACATCCTAGGTGTAAGGAGGAGCAGTGTGTTGAGGAGACTGAGGAGAACCAGGGCAGTGGAACACATCCTAGGTGTAAGGAGGAGCAGTGTGTTGAGGAGAGAGGAGAACCAGGGCAGTGGAACACATCCTAGGTGTAAGGGGGAGCAGTGTGTTGAGGAGAGAGGAGAACCAGGGCAGTGGAACACATCCTAGGTGTAAGGGGGAGCAGTGTGTTGAGGAGAGAGGAGAACCAGGGCAGTGGAACACATCCTAAGTGTAAGGGGGAGCAGTGTGTTGAGGAGAGAGGAGAACCAGGGCAGTGGAACACATCCTAAGTGTAAGGGGGAGCAGTGTGTTGAGGAGAGAGGAGAACCAGGGCAGTGGAACACATCCTAGGTGTAAGGGGAGCAGTGTGTTGAGGAGAGAGGAGAACCAGGGCAGTGGAACACATCCTAAGTGTAAGGGGGAGCAGTGTGTTGAGGAGAGAGGAGAACCAGGGCAGTGGAACACATCCTAGGTGTAAGGAGGAGCAGTGTGTTGAGGAGAGAGGAGAACCAGGGCAGTGGAACACATCCTAGGTGTAAGGGGGAGCAGTGTGTTGAGGAGAGAGGAGAACCAGGGCAGTGGAACACATCCTAAGTGTAAGGGGGAGCAGTGTGTTGAGGAGAGAGGAGAACCAGGGCAGTGGAACACATCCTAGGTGTAAGGGGGAGCAGTGTGTTGAGGAGAGAGGAGAACCAGGGCAGTGGAACACATCCTAAGTGTAAGGGGGAGCAGTGTGTTGAGGAGAGAGGAGAACCAGGGCAGTGGAACACATCCTAGGTGTAAGGAGGAGCAGTGTGTTGAGGAGAGAGGAGAACCAGGGCAGTGGAACACATCCTAGGTGTAAGGGGGAGCAGTGTGTTGAGGAGAGAGGAGAACCAGGGCAGTGGAACACATCCTAAGTGTAAGGGGGAGCAGTGTGTTGAGGAGAGAGGAGAACCAGGGCAGTGGAACACATCCTAGGTGTAAGGAGGAGCAGTGTGTTGAGGAGACTGAGGAGAACCAGGGCTGTGGAACACATCCTAGGTGTAAGGAGGAGCAGTGTGTTGAGGAGAGAGGAGAACCAGGGCAGTGGAACACATCCTAGGTGTAAGGAGGAGCAGTGTGTTGAGGAGACTGAGGAGAACCAGGGCAGTGGAACACATCCTAGGTGTAAGGAGGAGCAGTGTGTTGAGGAGAGAGGAGAACCAGGGCAGTGGAACACATCCTAAGTGTAAGGGGGAGCAGTGTGTTGAGGAGAGAGGAGAACCAGGGCAGTGGAACACATCCTAGGTGTAAGGGGGAGCAGTGTGTTGAGGAGAGAGGAGAACCAGGGCAGTGGAACACATCCTAAGTGTAAGGGGGAGCAGTGTGTTGAGGAGAGAGGAGAACCAGGGCAGTGGAACACATCCTAGGTGTAAGGAGGAGCAGTGTGTTGAGGAGAGAGGAGAACCAGGGCAGTGGAACACATCCTAGGTGTAAGGGGGAGCAGTGTGTTGAGGAGAGAGAGAACCAGGGCAGTGGAACACATCCTAAGTGTAAGGGGGAGCAGTGTGTTGAGGAGAGAGGAGAACCAGGGCAGTGGAACACATCCTAGGTGTAAGGGGAGCAGTGTGTTGAGGAGAGAGGAGAACCAGGGCAGTGGAACACATCCTAAGTGTAAGGGGGAGCAGTGTGTTGAGGAGAGAGGAGAACCAGGGCAGTGGAACACATCCTAGGTGTAAGGAGGAGCAGTGTGTTGAGGAGAGAGGAGAACCAGGGCAGTGGAACACATCCTAGGTGTAAGGGGAGCAGTGTGTTGAGGAGAGAGGAGAACCAGGGCAGTGGAACACATCCTAAGTGTAAGGGGGAGCAGTGTGTTGAGGAGAGAGGAGAACCAGGGCAGTGGAACACATCCTAGGTGTAAGGAGGAGCAGTGTGTTGAGGAGACTGAGGAGAACCAGGGCTGTGGAACACATCCTAGGTGTAAGGAGGAGCAGTGTGTTGAGGAGAGAGGAGAACCAGGGCAGTGGAACACATCCTAGGTGTAAGGAGGAGCAGTGTGTTGAGGAGACTGAGGAGAACCAGGGCAGTGGAACACATCCTAGGTGTAAGGAGGAGCAGTGTGTTGAGGAGAGAGGAGAACCAGGGCAGTGGAACACATCCTAGGTGTAAGGAGGAGCAGTGTGTTGAGGAGAGAGGAGAACCAGGGCAGTGGAACACATCCTAAGTGTAAGGGGGAGCAGTGTGTTGAGGAGAGAGGAGAACCAGGGCAGTGGAACACATCCTAGGTGTAAGGAGGAGCAGTGTGTTGAGGAGAGAGGAGAACCAGGGCAGTGGAACACATCCTAGGTGTAAGGGGGAGCAGTGTGTTGAGGAGAGAGGAGAACCAGGGCAGTGGAACACATCCTAAGTGTAAGGGGGAGCAGTGTGTTGAGGAGAGAGGAGAACCAGGGCAGTGGAACACATCCTAGGTGTAAGGGGGAGCAGTGTGTTGAGGAGAGAGGAGAACCAGGGCAGTGGAACACATCCTAAGTGTAAGGGGGAGCAGTGTGTTGAGGAGAGAGGAGAACCAGGGCAGTGGAACACATCCTAGGTGTAAGGAGGAGCAGTGTGTTGAGGAGAGAGGAGAACCAGGGCAGTGGAACACATCCTAGGTGTAAGGGGGAGCAGTGTGTTGAGGAGAGAGGAGAACCAGGGCAGTGGAACACATCCTAAGTGTAAGGGGGAGCAGTGTGTTGAGGAGAGAGGAGAACCAGGGCAGTGGAACACATCCTAGGTGTAAGGAGGAGCAGTGTGTTGAGGAGACTGAGGAGAACCAGGGCTGTGGAACACATCCTAGGTGTAAGGAGGAGCAGTGTGTTGAGGAGAGAGGAGAACCAGGGCAGTGGAACACATCCTAGGTGTAAGGAGGAGCAGTGTGTTGAGGAGACTGAGGAGAACCAGGGCAGTGGAACACATCCTAGGTGTAAGGAGGAGCAGTGTGTTGAGGAGAGAGGAGAACCAGGGCAGTGGAACACATCCTAGGTGTAAGGAGGAGCAGTGAGTTGAGGAGAGAGGAGAACCAGGGCAGTGGAACACATCGTAGGTGTAAGGAGGAGCAGTGTGTTGAGGAGAGGAGAACCAGGGCAGTGGAACACATCCTCGGTGTAAGGAGGAGCAGTGTGTTGAGGAGACTGAGGAGAACCAGGGCAGTGGAACCTATCCTAGGTGTAAGGAGGAGCAGTGTGTTGAGGAGAGAGGAGAACCAGGGCAGTGGAACACATCCTAGGTGTAAGGAGGAGCAGTGTGTTGAGGAGACTGAGGAGAACCAGGGCAGTGGAACACATCCTAGGTGTAAGGAGGAGCAGTGTGTTGAGGAGACTGAGGAGAACCAGGGCAGTGGAACACATCCTAGGGGGAGACTGAGGAGAACCAGGGCAGTGGAACACATCCTAGTTGTAAGGGGGAGCAGTGTGTTGAGGAGACTGAGGAGAACCAGGGCAGTGGAACACATCCTAGGGGGAGACTGAGGAGAACCAGGGCAGTGGAACACATCCTAGTTGTAAGGGGGAGCAGTGTGTTGAGGAGAGAGGAGAACCAGGGCAGTGGAACACATCCTAGGTGTAAGGAGGAGCAGTGTGTTGAGGAGAGAGGAGAACCAGGGCAGTGGAACACATCCTAGGTGTAAGGGGGAGCAGTGTGTTGAGGAGAGAGGAGAACCAGGGCAGTGGAACACATCTTAAGTGTAAGGGGGAGCAGTGTGTTGAGGAGAGAGGAGAACCAGGGCAGTGGAACACATCCTAGGTGTAAGGAGGAGCAATGTGTTGAGGAGACTGAGGAGAACCAGGGCTGTGGAACACATCCTAGGTGTAAGGAGGAGCAGTGTGTTGAGGAGAGAGGAGAACCAGGGCAGTGCAACACATCCTAGGTGTAAGGAGGAGCAGTGTGTTGAGGAGACTGAGGAGAACCAGGGCAGTGGAACACATCCTAGGTGTAAGGAGGAGCAGTGTGTTGAGGAGAGAGGAGAACCAGGGCAGTGGAACACATCCTAGGTGTAAGGAGGAGCAGTGAGTTGAGGAGAGAGGAGAACCAGGGCAGTGGAACACATCCTAGGTGTAAGGAGGAGCAGTGTGTTGAGGAGAGGAGAACCAGGGCAGTGGAACACATCCTCGGTGTAAGGAGGAGCAGTGTGTTGAGGAGACTGAGGAGAACCAGGGCAGTGGAACACATCCTAGGTGTAAGGAGGAGCAGTGTGTTGAGGAGAGAGGAGACTGAGGAGAACCAGGGCAGTGGAACACATCCTAGGTGTAAGGAGGAGCAGAGTGTTGAGGAGACTGAGGAGAACCAGGGCAGTGGCACACATCCTAGGTGTAAGGAGGAGCAGTGTGTTGAGGAGACTGAGGAGAACCAGGGCAGTGGAACACATCCTAGGGGGAGACTGAGGAGAACCAGGGCAGTGGAACACATCCTAGTTGTAAGGGGGAGCAGTGTGTTGAGGAGAGAGGAGAACCAGGGCAGTGGAAAACATCCTAGGGGGAGACTGAGGAGAACCAGGGCAGTGGAACACATCCTAGGGGGAGACTGAGGAGAACCAGGGCAGTGGAACACATCCTAGTTGTAAGGAGGAGCAGTGTGTTGAGGAGAGAGGAGAACCAGGGCAGTGGAACACATCCTAGGTGTAAGGAGGAGCAGTGTGTTGAGGAGACTGAGGAGAACCAGGGCAGTGGAACACATCCTAGGTGTAAGGAGGAGCAGTGTGTTGAGGAGAGAGGAGAACCAGGGCAGTGGAACACATCCTAGGTGTAAGGGGAAGCAGTGTGTTGAGGAGAGAGGAGACTGAGGAGAACCAGGGCTGTGGAACAAATCCTAGGTGTAAGGGGAAGCAGTGTGTTGAGGAGAGAGGAGACTGAGGAGAACCAGGGCAGTGGAACACATCCTAGGTGTAAGGAGGAGCAGTGTGTTGAGGAGAGAGGAGAACCAGGGCAGTGGAACACATCCTAGGTGTAAGGAGGAGCAGTGTGTTGAGGAGAGAGGAGAACCAGGGCAGTGGAACACATCCTAAGTGTAAGGGGGAGCAGTGTGTTGAGGAGAGAGGAGAACCAGGGCAGTGGAACACATCCTAAGTGTAAGGGGGAGCAGTGTGTTGAGGAGAGAGGAGAACCAGGGCAGTGGAACACATCCTAGGTGTAAGGAGGAGCAGTGTGTTGAGGAGAGAGGAGAACCAGGGCAGTGGAACACATCCTAGGTGTAAGGGGGAGCAGTGTGTTGAGGAGAGAGGAGAACCAGGGCAGTGGAACACATCCTAAGTGTAAGGGGGAGCAGTGTGTTGAGGAGAGAGGAGAACCAGGGCAGTGGAACACATCCTAAGTGTAAGGGGGAGCAGTGTGTTGAGGAGAGAGGAGAACCAGGGCAGTGGAACACATCCTAGGTGTAAGGAGGAGCAGTGAGTTGAGGAGAGAGGAGAACCAGGGCAGTGGAACACATCGTAGGTGTAAGGAGGAGCAGTGTGTTGAGGAGAGGAGAACCAGGGCAGTGGAACACATCCTCGGTGTAAGGAGGAGCAGTGTGTTGAGGAGACTGAGGAGAACCAGGGCAGTGGAACACATCCTAGGTGTAAGGAGGAGCAGTGTGTTGAGGAGAGAGGAGACTGAGGAGAACCAGGGCAGTGGAACACATCCTAGGTGTAAGGAGGAGCAGTGTGTTGAGGAGACTGAGGAGAACCAGGGCAGTGGAACACATCCTAGGGGGAGACTGAGGAGAACCAGGGCAGTGGAACACATCCTAGTTGTAAGGGGGAGCAGTGTGTTGAGGAGACTGAGGAGAACCAGGGCAGTGGAACACATCCTAGGGGGAGACTGAGGAGAACCAGGGCAGTGGAACACATCCTAGTTGTAAGGGGGAGCAGTGTGTTGAGGAGAGAGGAGAACCAGGGCAGTGGAACACATCCTAGGTGTAAGGAGGAGCAGTGTGTTGAGGAGAGAGGAGAACCAGGGCAGTGGAACACATCCTAGGTGTAAGGGGGAGCAGTGTGTTGAGGAGAGAGGAGAACCAGGGCAGTGGAACACATCCTAGGTGTAAGGAGGAGCAGTGTGTTGAGGAGACTGAGGAGAACCAGGGCTGTGGAACACATCCTAGGTGTAAGGAGGAGCAGTGTGTTGAGGAGAGAGGAGAACCAGGGCAGTGGAACACATCCTAGGTGTAAGGGGAAGCAGTGTGTTGAGGAGAGAGGAGACTGAGGAGAACCAGGGCAGTGGAACACATCCTAGGTGTAAGGAGGAGCAGTGTGTTGAGGAGAGAGGAGAACCAGGGCAGTGGAACACATCCTAGGTGTAAGGAGGAGCAGTGTGTTGAGGAGACTGAGGAGAACCAGGGCAGTGGAACACATCCTAGGTGTAAGGAGGAGCAGTGTGTTGAGGAGAGAGGAGAACCAGGGCAGTTGAACACATCCTAGGTGTAAGGAGGAGCAGTGTGTTGAGGAGAGAGGAGAACCAGGGCAGTGGAACACATCCTCGGTGTAAGGAGGAGCAGTGTGTTGAGGAGAGAGGAGACTGAGGAGAACCAGGGCTGTGGAACACATCCTAGGTGTAAGGAGGAGCAGTGTGTTGAGGAGAGAGGAGAACCAGGGCAGTGGAACACATCCTAGGTGTAAGGAGGAGCAGTGTGTTGAGGAGACTGAGGAGAACCAGGGCAGTGGAACACATCCTAGGTGTAAGGAGGAGCAGTGTGTTGAGGAGAGAGGAGAACCAGGGCAGTGGAACACATCCTAGGTGTAAGGAGGAGCAGTGAGTTGAGGAGAGAGGAGAACCAGGGCAGTGGAACACATCCTAGGTGTAAGGAGGAGCAGTGTGTTGAGGAGAGGAGAACCAGGGCAGTGGAACACATCCTCGGTGTAAGGAGGAGCAGTGTGTTGAGGAGACTGAGGAGAACCAGGGCAGTGGAACACATCCTAGGTGTAAGGAGGAGCAGTGTGTTGAGGAGACTGAGGAGAACCAGGGCAGTGGAACACATCCTAGGGGGATACTGAGGAGAACCAGGGCAGTGGAACACATCCTAGTTGTAAGGGGGAGCAGTGTGTTGAGGAGAGAGGAGAACCAGGGCAGTGGAAAACATCCTAGGGGGAGACTGAGGAGAACCAGGGCAGTGGAACACATCCTAGGGGGAGACTGAGGAGAACCAGGGCAGTGGAACACATCCTAGTTGTAAGGAGGAGCAGTGTGTTGAGGAGAGAGGAGAACCAGGGCAGTGGAACACATCCTAGGTGTAAGGAGGAGCAGTGTGTTGAGGAGACTGAGGAGAACCAGGGCAGTGGAACACATCCTAGTTGTAAGGGGGAGCAGTGTGTTGAGGAGAGAGGAGAACCAGGGCAGTGGAACACATCCTAGGTGTAAGGAGGAGCAGTGTGTTGAGGAGAGAGGAGAACCAGGGCAGTGGAACACATCCTAGGTGTAAGGGGGAGCAGTGTGTTGAGGAGAGAGGAGAACCAGGGCAGTGGAACACATCCTAAGTGTAAGGGGGAGCAGTGTGTTGGGGAGAGAGGAGAACCAGGGCAGTGGAACACATCCTAGGTGTAAGGAGGAGCAGTGTGTTGAGGAGAGAGGAGAACCAGGGCAGTGGAACACATCCTAGGTGTAAGGGGAAGCAGTGTGTTGAGGAGAGAGGAGACTGAGGAGAACCAGGGCAGTGGAACACATCCTAGGTGTAAGGAGGAGTAGTGTGTTGAGGAGAGAGGAGAACCAGGGCAGTGGAACACATCCTAGGTGTAAGGAGGAGCAGTGTGTTGAGGAGACTGAGGAGAACCAGGGCAGTGGAACACATCCTAGGTGTAAGGAGGAGCAGTGTGTTGAGGAGAGAGGAGAACCAGGGCAGTTGAACACATCCTAGGTGTAAGGAGGAGCAGTGTGTTGAGGAGAGAGGAGAACCAGGGCAGTGGAACACATCCTAGGGGAGACTGAGGAGAACCAGGGCAGTTGAACACATCCTAGGTGTAAGGAGGAGCAGTGTGTTGTGGAGAGAGGAGAACCAGGGCAGTTGAACACATCCTAGGTGTAAGGAGGAGCAGTGTGTTGAGGAGAGAGGAGAACCAGGGCAGTGGAACACATCCTAGGTGTAAGGGGGAGCAGTGTGTTGAGGAGAGAGGAGAACCAGGGCAGTGGAACACATCCTAAGTGTAAGGGGGAGCAGTGTGTTGGGGAGAGAGGAGAACCAGGGCAGTGGAACACATCCTAGGTGTAAGGAGGAGCAGTGTGTTGAGGAGAGAGGAGAACCAGGGCAGTGGAACACATCCTAGGTGTAAGGGGAAGCAGTGTGTTGAGGAGAGGAGACTGAGGAGAACCAGGGCAGTGGAACACATCCTAGGTGTAAGGAGGAGTAGTGTGTTGAGGAGAGAGGAGAACCAGGGCAGTGGAACACATCCTAGGTGTAAGGAGGAGCAGTGTGTTGAGGAGACTGAGGAGAACCAGGGCAGTGGAACACATCCTAGGTGTAAGGAGGAGCAGTGTGTTGAGGAGAGAGGAGAACCAGGGCAGTTGAACACATCCTAGGTGTAAGGAGGAGCAGTGTGTTGAGGAGAGAGGAGAACCAGGGCAGTGGAACACATCCTAGGGGAGACTGAGGAGAACCAGGGCAGTTGAACACATCCTAGGTGTAAGGAGGAGCAGTGTGTTGTGGAGAGAGGAGAACCAGGGCAGTTGAACACATCCTAGGTGTAAGGAGGAGCAGTGTGTTGTGGAGAGAGGAGAACCAGGGCAGTTGAACACATCCTAGGTGTAAGGAGGAGCAGTGTGTTGAGGAGAGAGGAGAACCAGGGCAGTGGAACACATCCTAGGTGTAAGGGGGAGCAGTGTGTTGAGGAGAGAGGAGAACCAGGGCAGTGGAACACATCCTAAGTGTAAGGGGGAGCAGTGTGTTGGGGAGAGAGGAGAACCAGGGCAGTGGAACACATCCTAGGTGTAAGGAGGAGCAGTGTGTTGAGGAGAGAGGAGAACCAGGGCAGTGGAACACATCCTAGGTGTAAGGGGAAGCAGTGTGTTGAGGAGAGAGGAGACTGAGGAGAACCAGGGCAGTGGAACACATCCTAGGTGTAAGGAGGAGTAGTGTGTTGAGGAGAGAGGAGAACCAGGGCAGTGGAACACATCCTAGGTGTAAGGAGGAGCAGTGTGTTGAGGAGACTGAGGAGAACCAGGGCAGTGGAACACATCCTAGGTGTAAGGAGGAGCAGTGTGTTGAGGAGAGAGGAGAACCAGGGCAGTTGAACACATCCTAGGTGTAAGGAGGAGCAGTGTGTTGAGGAGAGAGGAGAACCAGGGCAGTGGAACACATCCTAGGGGAGACTGAGGAGAACCAGGGCAGTTGAACACATCCTAGGTGTAAGGAGGAGCAGTGTGTTGTGGAGAGAGGAGAACCAGGGCAGTTGAACACATCCTAGGTGTAAGGAGGAGCAGTGTGTTGAGGAGAGAGGAGAACCAGGGCAGTGGAACACATCCTAGGTGTAAGGAGGAGCAGTGTGTTGAGGAGAGAGGAGACTGAGGAGAACCAGGGCTGTGGAACACATCCTAGGTGTAAGGAGGAGCAGTGTGTTGAGGAGAGAGGAGAACCAGGGCAGTGGAACACATCCTAGGTGTAAGGAGGAGCAGTGTGTTGAGGAGACTGAGGAGAACCAGGGCAGTGGAACACATCCTAGGTGTAAGGAGGAGCAGTGTGTTGAGGAGAGAGGAGAACCAGGGCAGTGGAACACATCCTAGGTGTAAGGAGGAGCAGTGAGTTGAGGAGAGAGGAGAACCAGGGCAGTGGAACACATCCTAGGTGTAAGGAGGAGCAGTGTGTTGAGGAGACTGAGGAGAACCAGGGCAGTGGAACACATCCTAGGTGTAAGGAGGAGCAGTGTGTTGAGGAGAGAGGAGACTGAGGAGAACCAGGGCAGTGGAACACATCCTAGGTGTAAGGAGGAGCAGTGTGTTGAGGAGACTGAGGAGAACCAGGGCAGTGGAACACATCCTAGGTGTAAGGAGGAGCAGTGTGTTGAGGAGACTGAGGAGAACCAGGGCAGTGGAACACATCCTAGGGGGAGACTGAGGAGAACCAGGGCAGTGGAACACATCCTAGTTGTAAGGGGGAGCAGTGTGTTGAGGAGAGAGGAGAACCAGGGCAGTGGAAAACATCCTAGGGGGAGACTGAGGAGAACCAGGGCAGTGGAACACATCCTAGGGGGAGACTGAGGAGAACCAGGGCAGTGGAACACATCCTAGTTGTAAGGAGGAGCAGTGTGTTGAGGAGAGAGGAGAACCAGGGCAGTGGAACACATCCTAGGTGTAAGGAGGAGCAGTGTGTTGAGGAGACTGAGGAGAACAAGGGCAGTGGAACACATCCTAGGTGTAAGGAGGAGCAGTGTGTTGAGGAGAGAGGAGAACCAGGGCAGTGGAACACATCCTAGGTGTAAGGGGAAGCAGTGTGTTGAGGAGAGAGGAGACTGAGGAGAACCAGGGCTGTGGAACACATCCTAGGTGTAAGGGGAAGCAGTGTGTTGAGGAGAGAGGAGAACCAGGGCAGTGGAACACATCCTAGGTGTAAGGAGGAGCAGTGTGTTGAGGAGAGAGGAGAACCAGGGCAGTGGAACACATCCTAAGTGTAAGGGGAGCAGTGTGTTGAGGAGAGAGGAGAACCAGGGCAGTGGAACACATCCTAAGTGTAAGGGGAGCAGTGTGTTGAGGAGAGAGGAGAACCAGGGCAGTGGAACACATCCTAGGTGTAAGGAGGAGCAGTGTGTTGAGGAGAGAGGAGAACCAGGGCAGTGGAACACATCCTAGGTGTAAGGGGGAGCAGTGTGTTGAGGAGAGAGGAGAACCAGGGCAGTGGAACACATCCTAAGTGTAAGGGGGAGCAGTGTGTTGAGGAGAGAGGAGAACCAGGGCAGTGGAACACATCCTAAGTGTAAGGGGGAGCAGTGTGTTGAGGAGAGAGGAGAACCAGGGCAGTGGAACACATCCTAGGTGTAAGGAGGAGCAGTGTGTTGAGGAGAGAGAGGAGAACCAGGGCAGTGGAACACATCCTAGGTGTAAGGGGGAGCAGTGTGTTGAGGAGAGAGGAGAACCAGGTCAGTGGAACACATAATAAGTGTAAGGGGAAGCAGTGTGTTGAGGAGAGAGGAGAACCAGGGCAGTGGAACACATCCTAGGTGTAAGGAGGAGCAGTGAGTTGAGGAGAGAGGAGAACCAGGGCAGTGGAACACATCGTAGGTGTAAGGAGGAGCAGTGTGTTGAGGAGAGGAGAACCAGGGCAGTGGAACACATCCTCGGTGTAAGGAGGAGCAGTGTGTTGAGGAGACTGAGGAGAACCAGGGCAGTGGAACACATCCTAGGTGTAAGGAGGAGCAGTGTGTTGAGGAGAGAGGAGACTGAGGAGAACCAGGGCAGTGGAACACATCCTAGGTGTAAGGAGGAGCAGTGTGTTGAGGAGAGAGGAGAACCAGGGCAGTGGAACACATCCTAGGGGGGGACTGAGGAGAACCAGGGCAGTTGAACACATCCTAGGTGTAAGGAGGAGCAGTGTGTTGTGGAGAGAGGAGAACCAGGGCAGTTGAACACATCCTAGGTGTAAGGAGGAGCAGTGTGTTGAGGAGAGAGGAGAACCAGGGCAGTGGAACACATCCTAGGTGTAAGGAGGAGCAGTGTGTTGAGGAGAGAGGAGACTGAGGAGAACCAGGGCTGTGGAACACATCCTAGGTGTAAGGAGGAGCAGTGTGTTGAGGAGAGAGGAGAACCAGGGCAGTGGAACACATCCTAGGTGTAAGGAGGAGCAGTGTGTTGAGGAGACTGAGGAGAACCAGGGCAGTGGAACACATCCTAGGTGTAAGGAGGAGCAGTGTGTTGAGGAGAGAGGAGAACCAGGGCAGTGGAACACATCCTAGGTGTAAGGAGGAGCAGTGAGTTGAGGAGAGAGGAGAACCAGGGCAGTGGAACACATCCTAGGTGTAAGGAGGAGCAGTGTGTTGAGGAGAGGAGAACCAGGGCAGTGGAACACATCCTCGGTGTAAGGAGGAGCAGTGTGTTGAGGAGACTGAGGAGAACCAGGGCAGTGGAACACATCCTAGGTGTAAGGAGGAGCAGTGTGTTGAGGAGACTGAGGAGAACCAGGGCAGTGGAACACATCCTAGGGGAGACTGAGGAGAACCAGGGCAGTGGAACACATCCTAGTTGTAAGGGGAGCAGTGTGTTGAGGAGAGAGGAGAACCAGGGCAGTGGAAAACATCCTAGGGGGAGACTGAGGAGAACCAGGGCAGTGGAACACATCCTAGGGGGAGACTGAGGAGAACCAGGGCAGTGGAACACATCCTAGTTGTAAGGAGGAGCAGTGTGTTGAGGAGAGAGGAGAACCAGGGCAGTGGAACACATCCTAGGTGTAAGGAGGAGCAGTGTGTTGAGGAGACTGAGGAGAACCAGGGCAGTGGAACACATCCTAGGTGTAAGGAGGAGCAGTGTGTTGAGGAGAGAGGAGAACCAGGGCAGTGGAACACATCCTAGGTGTAAGGGGAAGCAGTGTGTTGAGGAGAGAGGAGACTGAGGAGAACCAGGGCTGTGGAACACATCCTAGGTGTAAGGGGAAGCAGTGTGTTGAGGAGAGAGGAGACTGAGGAGAACCAGGGCAGTGGAACACATCCTAGGTGTAAGGAGGAGCAGTGTGTTGAGGAGAGAGGAGAACCAGGGCAGTGGAACACATCCTAGGTGTAAGGAGGAGCAGTGTGTTGAGGAGAGAGGAGAACCAGGGCAGTGGAACACATCCTAAGTGTAAGGGGAGCAGTGTGTTGAGGAGAGAGGAGAACCAGGGCAGTGGAACACATCCTAAGTGTAAGGGGGAGCAGTGTGTTGAGGAGAGAGGAGAACCATGGCAGTGGAACACATCCTAGGTGTAAGGAGGAGCAGTGTGTTGAGGAGAGAGGAGAACCAGGGCTGTGGAACACATCCTAGGTGTAAGGGGGAGCAGTGTGTTGAGGAGAGAGGAGAACCAGGGCAGTGGAACACATCCTAAGTGTAAGGGGGAGCAGTGTGTTGAGGAGAGAGGAGAACCAGGGCAGTGGAACACATCCTAAGTGTAAGGGGAGCAGTGTGTTGAGGAGAGAGGAGAACCAGGGCAGTGGAACACATCCTAGGTGTAAGGAGGAGCAGTGTGTTGAGGAGAGAGGAGAACCAGGGCAGTGGAACACATCCTAGGTGTAAGGGGGAGCAGTGTGTTGAGGAGAGAGGAGAACCAGGTCAGTGGAACACATAATAAGTGTAAGGGGAAGCAGTGTGTTGAGGAGAGAGGAGAACCAGGGCAGTGGAACACATCCTAGGTGTAAGGAGGAGCAGTGAGTTGAGGAGAGAGGAGAACCAGGGCAGTGGAACACATCGTAGGTGTAAGGAGGAGCAGTGTGTTGAGGAGAGGAGAACCAGGGCAGTGGAACACATCCTCGGTGTAAGGAGGAGCAGTGTGTTGAGGAGACTGAGGAGAACCAGGGCAGTGGAACACATCCTAGGTGTAAGGAGGAGCAGTGTGTTGAGGAGAGAGGAGACTGAGGAGAACCAGGGCAGTGGAACACATCCTAGGTGTAAGGAGGAGCAGTGTGTTGAGGAGACTGAGGAGAACCAGGGCAGTGGAACACATCCTAGGTGTAAGGAGGAGCAGTGTGTTGAGGAGACTGAGGAGAACCAGGGCAGTGGAACACATCCTAGGGGGAGACTGAGGAGAACCAGGGCAGTGGAACACATCCTAGTTGTAAGGGGGAGCAGTGTGTTGAGGAGAGAGGAGAACCAGGGCAGTGGAACACATCCTAGGTGTAAGGAGGAGCAGTGTGTTGAGGAGAGAGGAGAACCAGGGCAGTGGAACACATCCTAGGTGTAAGGGGGAGCAGTGTGTTGAGGAGAGAGGAGAACCAGGGCAGTGGAACACATCCTAAGTGTAAGGGGGAGCAGTGTGTTGAGGAGAGAGGAGAACCAGGGCAGTGGAACACATCCTAGGTGTAAGGAGGAGCAGTGTGTTGAGGAGACTGAGGAGAACCAGGGCTGTGGAACACATCCTAGGTGTAAGGAGGAGCAGTGTGTTGAGGAGAGAGGAGAACCAGGGCAGTGGAACACATCCTAGGTGTAAGGGGAAGCAGTGTGTTGAGGAGAGAGGAGACTGAGGAGAACCAGGGCAGTGGAACACATCCTAGGTGTAAGGAGGAGCAGTGTGTTGAGGAGAGAGGAGAACCAGGGCAGTGGAACACATCCTAGGTGTAAGGGGAAGCAGTGTGTTGAGGAGAGAGGAGACTGAGGAGAACCAGGGCAGTGGAACACATCCTAGGTGTAAGGAGGAGCAGTGTGTTGAGGAGAGAGGAGAACCAGGGCAGTGGAACACATCCTAGGTGTAAGGAGGAGCAGTGTGTTGAGGAGAGAGGAGACTGAGGAGAACCAGGGCAGTGGAACACATCCTAGGTGTAAGGAGGAGCAGTGTGTCGAGGAGAGAGGAGAACCAGGGCAGTGGAACACATCCTAGGTGTAAGGAGGAGCAGTGTGTTGAGGAGAGAGGAGAACCAGGGCAGTGGAACACATCCTAGGTGTAAGGAGGAGCAGTGTGTTGAGGAGAGAGGAGAACCAGGGCAGTGGAACACATCCTAGGTGTAAGGAGGAGCAGTGTGTTGAGGAGAGAGGAGAACCAGGGCAGTGGAACACATCCTAGGTGTAAGGGGGAGCAGTGTGTTGAGGAGAGAGGAGAACCAGGTCAGTGGAACACATAATAAGTGTAAGGGGAAGCAGTGTGTTGAGGAGAGAGGAGAACCAGGGCAGTGGAACACATCCTAGGTGTAAGGAGGAGCAGTGAGTTGAGGAGAGAGGAGAACCAGGGCAGTGGAACACATCGTAGGTGTAAGGAGGAGCAGTGTGTTGAGGAGAGGAGAACCAGGGCAGTGGAACACATCCTCGGTGTAAGGAGGAGCAGTGTGTTGAGGAGACTGAGGAGAACCAGGGCAGTGGAACACATCCTAGGTGTAAGGAGGAGCAGTGTGTTGAGGAGGAGAGAGGAGACTGAGGAGAACCAGGGCAGTGGAACACATCCTAGGTGTAAGGAGGAGCAGTGTGTTGAGGAGAGAGGAGAACCAGGGCAGTGGAACACATCCTAGGGGAGACTGAGGAGAACCAGGGCAGTTGAACACATCCTAGGTGTAAGGAGGAGCAGTGTGTTGTGGAGAGAGGAGAACCAGGGCAGTTGAACACATCCTAGGTGTAAGGAGGAGCAGTGTGTTGAGGAGAGAGGAGAACCAGGGCAGTGGAACACATCCTAGGTGTAAGGAGGAGCAGTGTGTTGAGGAGAGAGGAGACTGAGGAGAACCAGGGCTGTGGAACACATCCTAGGTGTAAGGAGGAGCAGTGTGTTGAGGAGAGAGGAGAACCAGGGCAGTGGAACACATCCTAGGTGTAAGGAGGAGCAGTGTGTTGAGGAGACTGAGGAGAACCAGGGCAGTGGAACACATCCTAGGTGTAAGGAGGAGCAGTGTGTTGAGGGAGAGAGGAGAACCAGGGCAGTGGAACACATCCTAGGTGTAAGGAGGAGCAGTGAGTTGAGGAGAGAGGAGAACCAGGGCAGTGGAACACATCCTAGGTGTAAGGAGGAGCAGTGTGTTGAGGAGAGGAGAACCAGGGCAGTGGAACACATCCTCGGTGTAAGGAGGAGCAGTGTGTTGAGGAGACTGAGGAGAACCAGGGCAGTGGAACACATCCTAGGTGTAAGGAGGAGCAGTGTGTTGAGGAGACTGAGGAGAACCAGGGCAGTGGAACACATCCTAGGGGAGACTGAGGAGAACCAGGGCAGTGGAACACATCCTAGTTGTAAGGGGGAGCAGTGTGTTGAGGAGAGAGGAGAACCAGGGCAGTGGAAAACATCCTAGGGGGAGACTGAGGAGAACCAGGGCAGTGGAACACATCCTAGGGGGAGACTGAGGAGAACCAGGGCAGTGGAACACATCCTAGTTGTAAGGAGGAGCAGTGTGTTGAGGAGAGAGGAGAACCAGGGCAGTGGAACACATCCTAGGTGTAAGGAGGAGCAGTGTGTTGAGGAGACTGAGGAGAACAAGGGCAGTGGAACACATCCTAGGTGTAAGGAGGAGCAGTGTGTTGAGGAGAGAGGAGAACCAGGGCAGTGGAACACATCCTAGGTGTAAGGGGAAGCAGTGTGTTGAGGAGAGAGGAGACTGAGGAGAACCAGGGCAGTGGAACACATCCTAGGTGTAAGGAGGAGCAGTGTGTTGAGGAGAGAGGAGAACCAGGGCAGTGGAACACATCCTAGGTGTAAGGGGAAGCAGTGTGTTGAGGAGAGAGGAGACTGAGGAGAACCAGGGCAGTGGAACACATCCTAGGTGTAAGGAGGAGCAGTGTGTTGAGGAGAGAGGAGAACCAGGGCAGTGGAACACATCCTAGGTGTAAGGAGGAGCAGTGTGTTGAGGAGAGAGGAGAACCAGGGCAGTGGAACACATCCTAAGTGTAAGGGGGAGCAGTGTGTTGAGGAGAGAGGAGAACCAGGGCAGTGGAACACATCCTAAGTGTAAGGGGGAGCAGTGTGTTGAGGAGAGAGGAGAACCAGGGCAGTGGAACACATCTTAAGTGTAAGGGGGAGCAGTGTGTTGAGGAGAGAGGAGAACCAGGGCAGTGGAACACATCCTAAGTGTAAGGGGGAGCAGTGTGTTGAGGAGAGAGGAGAACCAGGGCAGTGGAACACATCCTAAGTGTAAGGGGGAGCAGTGTGTTGAGGAGAGAGGAGAACCAGGGCAGTGGAACACATCCTAGGTGTAAGGAGGAGCAGTGTGTTGAGGAGGAGGAGAACCAGGGCAGTGGAACACATCCTAGGTGTAAGGGGAGCAGTGTGTTGAGGAGAGAGGAGAACCAGGTCAGTGGAACACATAATAAGTGTAAGGGGAAGCAGTGTGTTGAGGAGAGAGGAGAACCAGGGCAGTGGAACACATCCTAGGTGTAAGGAGGAGCAGTGAGTTGAGGAGAGAGGAGAACCAGGGCAGTGGAACACATCGTAGGTGTAAGGAGGAGCAGTGTGTTGAGGAGAGAGGAGAACCAGGGCAGTGGAACACATCCTAGGTGTAAGGAGGAGCAGTGAGTTGAGGAGAGAGGAGAACCAGGGCAGTGGAACACATCGTAGGTGTAAGGAGGAGCAGTGTGTTGAGGAGAGGAGAACCAGGGCAGTGGAACACATCCTCGGTGTAAGGAGGAGCAGTGTGTTGAGGAGACTGAGGAGAACCAGGGCAGTGGAACACATCCTAGGTGTAAGGAGGAGCAGTGTGTTGAGGAGAGAGGAGACTGAGGAGAACCAGGGCAGTGGAACACATCCTAGGTGTAAGGAGGAGCAGTGTGTTGAGGAGAGAGAGAACCAGGGCAGTGGAACACATCCTAGGGGAGACTGAGGAGAACCAGGGCAGTTGAACACATCCTAGGTGTAAGGAGGAGCAGTGTGTTGTGGAGAGAGGAGAACCAGGGCAGTTGAACACATCCTAGGTGTAAGGAGGAGCAGTGTGTTGAGGAGAGAGGAGAACCAGGGCAGTGGAACACATCCTAGGTGTAAGGAGGAGCAGTGTGTTGAGGAGAGACTGAGGAGAACCAGGGCTGTGGAACACATCCTAGGTGTAAGGAGGAGCAGTGTGTTGAGGAGAGAGAGAACCAGGGCAGTGGAACACATCCTAGGTGTAAGGAGGAGCAGTGTGTTGAGGAGACTGAGGAGAACCAGGGCAGTGGAACACATCCTAGGTGTAAGGAGGAGCAGTGTGTTGAGGAGAGAGGAGAACCAGGGCAGTGGAACACATCCTAGGTGTAAGGAGGAGCAGTGAGTTGAGGAGAGAGGAGAACAGGGCAGTGGAACACATCCTAGGTGTAAGGAGGAGCAGTGTGTTGAGGAGAGGAGAACCAGGGCAGTGGAACACATCCTCGGTGTAAGGAGGAGCAGTGTGTTGAGGAGACTGAGGAGAACCAGGGCAGTGGAACACATCCTAGGTGTAAGGAGGAGCAGTGTGTTGAGGAGACTGAGGAGAACCAGGGCAGTGGAACACATCCTAGGGGAGACTGAGGAGAACCAGGGCAGTGGAACACATCCTAGTTGTAAGGGGGAGCAGTGTGTTGAGGAGAGAGGAGAACCAGGGCAGTGGAAAACATCCTAGGGGAGACTGAGGAGAACCAGGGCAGTGGAACACATCCTAGGGGAGACTGAGGAGAACCAGGGCAGTGGAACACATCCTAGTTGTAAGGAGGAGCAGTGTGTTGAGGAGAGAGGAGAACCAGGGCAGTGGAACACATCCTAGGTGTAAGGAGGAGCAGTGTGTTGAGGAGACTGAGGAGAACCAGGGCAGTGGAACACATCCTAGGTGTAAGGGGAAGCAGTGTGTTGAGGAGAGAGGAGACTGAGGAGAACCAGGGCAGTGGAACACATCCTAGGTGTAAGGAGGAGCAGTGTGTTGAGGAGAGAGGAGAACCAGGGCAGTGGAACACATCCTAGGTGTAAGGGGAAGCAGTGTGTTGAGGAGAGAGGAGACTGAGGAGAACCAGGGCAGTGGAACACATCCTAGGTGTAAGGAGGAGCAGTGTGTTGAGGAGAGAGGAGAACCAGGGCAGTGGAACACATCCTAGGTGTAAGGAGGAGCAGTGTGTTGAGGAGAGAGAGAGAACCAGGGCAGTGGAACACATCCTAAGTGTAAGGGGGAGCAGTGTGTTGAGGAGAGAGGAGAACCAGGGCAGTGGAACACATCCTAAGTGTAAGGGGGAGCAGTGTGTTGAGGAGAGAGAGAACCAGGGCAGTGGAACACATCTTAAGTGTAAGGGGGAGCAGTGTGTTGAGGAGAGAGGAGAACCAGGGCAGTGGAACACATCCTAAGTGTAAGGGGAGCAGTGTGTTGAGGAGAGAGGAGAACCAGGGCAGTGGAACACATCCTAAGTGTAAGGGGGAGCAGTGTGTTGAGGAGAGAGGAGAACCAGGGCAGTGGAACACATCCTAGGTGTAAGGAGGAGCAGTGTGTTGAGGAGAGAGGAGAACCAGGGCAGTGGAACACATCCTAGGTGTAAGGGGGAGCAGTGTGTTGAGGAGAGAGGAGAACCAGGTCAGTGGAACACATAATAAGTGTAAGGGGAAGCAGTGTGTTGAGGAGAGAGGAGAACCAGGGCAGTGGAACACATCCTAGGTGTAAGGAGGAGCAGTGAGTTGAGGAGAGAGGAGAACCAGGGCAGTGGAACACATCGTAGGTGTAAGGAGGAGCAGTGTGTTGAGGAGAGGAGAACCAGGGCAGTGGAACACATCCTCGGTGTAAGGAGGAGCAGTGTGTTGAGGAGACTGAGGAGAACCAGGGCAGTGGAACACATCCTAGGTGTAAGGAGGAGCAGTGTGTTGAGGAGAGAGGAGACTGAGGAGAACCAGGGCAGTGGAACACATCCTAGGTGTAAGGAGGAGCAGTGTGTTGAGGAGAGAGGAGAACCAGGGCAGTGGAACACATCCTAGGGGGACTGAGGAGAACCAGGGCAGTTGAACACATCCTAGGTGTAAGGAGGAGCAGTGTGTTGTGGAGAGAGGAGAACCAGGGCAGTTGAACACATCCTAGGTGTAAGGAGGAGCAGTGTGTTGAGGAGAGAGGAGAACCAGGGCAGTGGAACACATCCTAGGTGTAAGGAGGAGCAGTGTGTTGAGGAGAGAGGAGACTGAGGAGAACCAGGGCTGTGGAACACATCCTAGGTGTAAGGAGGAGCAGTGTGTTGAGGAGAGAGGAGAACCAGGGCAGTGGAACACATCCTAGGTGTAAGGAGGAGCAGTGTGTTGAGGAGACTGAGGAGAACCAGGGCAGTGGAACACATCCTAGGTGTAAGGAGGAGCAGTGTGTTGAGGAGAGAGGAGAACCAGGGCAGTGGAACACATCCTAGGTGTAAGGAGGAGCAGTGACTTGAGGAGAGAGGAGAACCAGGGCAGTGGAACACATCCTAGGTGTAAGGAGGAGCAGTGTGTTGAGGAGAGGAGAACCAGGGCAGTGGAACACATCCTCGGTGTAAGGAGGAGCAGTGTGTTGAGGAGACTGAGGAGAACCAGGGCAGTGGAACACATCCTAGGTGTAAGGAGGAGCAGTGTGTTGAGGAGACTGAGGAGAACCAGGGCAGTGGAACACATCCTAGGGGAGACTGAGGAGAACCAGGGCAGTGGAACACATCCTAGTTGTAAGGGGGAGCAGTGTGTTGAGGAGAGAGGAGAACCAGGGCAGTGGAAAACATCCTAGGGGAGACTGAGGAGAACCAGGGCAGTGGAACACATCCTAGGGGGAGACTGAGGAGAACCAGGGCAGTGGAACACATCCTAGTTGTAAGGAGGAGCAGTGTGTTGAGGAGAGAGGAGAACCAGGGCAGTGGAACACATCCTAGGTGTAAGGAGGAGCAGTGTGTTGAGGAGACTGAGGAGAACCAGGGCAGTGGAACACATCCTAGGTGTAAGGAGGAGCAGTGTGTTGAGGAGAGAGGAGAACCAGGGCAGTGGAACACATCCTAGGTGTAAGGGGAAGCAGTGTGTTGAGGAGAGAGAGACTGAGGAGAACCAGGGCTGTGGAACACATCCTAGGTGTAAGGGGAAGCAGTGTGTTGAGGAGAGAGGAGACTGAGGAGAACCAGGGCAGTGGAACACATCCTAGGTGTAAGGAGGAGCAGTGTGTTGAGGAGAGAGGAGAACCAGGGCAGTGGAACACATCCTAGGTGTAAGGAGGAGCAGTGTGTTGAGGAGAGAGGAGAACCAGGGCAGTGGAACACATCCTAAGTGTAAGGGGGAGCAGTGTGTTGAGGAGAGAGGAGAACCAGGGCAGTGGAACACATCCTAAGTGTAAGGGGGAGCAGTGTGTTGAGGAGAGAGAGAACCAGGGCAGTGGAACACATCCTAGGTGTAAGGAGGAGCAGTGTGTTGAGGAGAGAGGAGAACCAGGGCTGTGGAACACATCCTAGGTGTAAGGGGGAGCAGTGTGTTGAGGAGAGAGGAGAACCAGGGCAGTGGAACACATCCTAAGTGTAAGGGGAGCAGTGTGTTGAGGAGAGAGGAGAACCAGGGCAGTGGAACACATCCTAGGTGTAAGGAGGAGCAGTGTGTTGAGGAGAGAGGAGAACCAGGGCAGTGGAACACATCCTAGGTGTAAGGGGGAGCAGTGTGTTGAGGAGAGAGGAGAACCAGGTCAGTGGAACACATAATAAGTGTAAGGGGAAGCAGTGTGTTGAGGAGAGAGGAGAACCAGGGCAGTGGAACACATCCTAGGTGTAAGGAGGAGCAGTGAGTTGAGGAGAGAGGAGAACCAGGGCAGTGGAACACATCCTAGGTGTAAGGAGGAGCAGTGTGTTGAGGAGAGGAGAACCAGGGCAGTGGAACACATCCTCGGTGTAAGGAGGAGCAGTGTGTTGAGGAGACTGAGGAGAACCAGGGCAGTGGAACACATCCTAGGTGTAAGGAGGAGCAGTGTGTTGAGGAGAGAGGAGACTGAGGAGAACCAGGGCAGTGGAACACATCCTAGGTGTAAGGAGGAGCAGTGTGTTGAGGAGACTGAGGAGAACCAGGGCAGTGGAACACATCCTAGGTGTAAGGAGGAGCAGTGTGTTGAGGAGACTGAGGAGAACCAGGGCAGTGGAACACATCCTAGGGGGAGACTGAGGAGAACCAGGGCAGTGGAACACATCCTAGTTGTAAGGGGGAGCAGTGTGTTGAGGAGACTGAGGAGAACCAGGGCAGTGGAACACATCCTAGGTGAGGAGAACCAGGGCAGTGGAACACATCCTAGGAGGAGCAGTGTGTTGAGGAGAGAGGAGAACCAGGGCAGTGGAACACATCCTAGGTGTAAGGAGGAGAGCAGGGCAGTGGAACACATGTTGGGGGAGCAGTGTGTTGAGAGAGGAGAACCAGGGCAGTGGAACACATCCTAAGTGTAAGGGGGAGCAGTGTGTTGAGGAGAGAGGAGAACCAGGGCAGTGGAACACATCCTAGGTGTAAGGAGGAGCAGTGTGTTGAGGAGACTGAGGAGAACCAGGGCTGTGGAACACATCCTAGGTGTAAGGAGGAGCAGTGTGTTGAGGGAGAGAGGAGAACCAGGGCAGTGGAACACATCCTAGGTGTAAGGGGAAGCAGTGTGTTGAGGAGAGAGGAGACTGAGGAGAACCAGGGCAGTGGAACACATCCTAGGTGTAAGGAGGAGCAGTGTGTTGAGGAGAGAGGAGAACCAGGGCAGTGGAACACATCCTAGGTGTAAGGGGAAGCAGTGTGTTGAGGAGAGAGGAGACTGAGGAGAACCAGGGCAGTGGAACACATCCTAGGTGTAAGGAGGAGCAGTGTGTTGAGGAGAGAGGAGAACCAGGGCAGTGGAACACATCCTAGGTGTAAGGAGGAGCAGTGTGTTGAGGAGAGAGGAGACTGAGGAGAACCAGGGCAGTGGAACACATCCTAGGTGTAAGGAGGAGCAGTGTGTCGAGGAGAGAGGAGAACCAGGGCAGTGGAACACATCCTAGGTGTAAGGAGGAGCAGTGTGTTGAGGAGAGAGGAGAACCAGGGCAGTGGAACACATCCTAGGTGTAAGGAGGAGCAGTGTGTTGAGGAGAGAGGAGAACCAGGGCAGTGGAACACATCCTAGGTGTAAGGAGGAGCAGTGTGTTGAGGAGAGAGGAGAACCAGGGCAGTGGAACACATCCTAGGTGTAAGGGGGAGCAGTGTGTTGAGGAGAGAGGAGAACCAGGTCAGTGGAACACATAATAAGTGTAAGGGGAAGCAGTGTGTTGAGGAGAGAGGAGAACCAGGGCAGTGGAACACATCCTAGGTGTAAGGAGGAGCAGTGAGTTGAGGAGAGAGGAGAACCAGGGCAGTGGAACACATCGTAGGTGTAAGGAGGAGCAGTGTGTTGAGGAGAGGAGAACCAGGGCAGTGGAACACATCCTCGGTGTAAGGAGGAGCAGTGTGTTGAGGAGACTGAGGAGAACCAGGGCAGTGGAACACATCCTAGGTGTAAGGAGGAGCAGTGTGTTGAGGAGAGAGGAGACTGAGGAGAACCAGGGCAGTGGAACACATCCTAGGTGTAAGGAGGAGCAGTGTGTTGAGGAGAGAGGAGAACCAGGGCAGTGGAACACATCCTAGGGGGAGACTGAGGAGAACCAGGGCAGTTGAACACATCCTAGGTGTAAGGAGGAGCAGTGTGTTGTGGAGAGAGGAGAACCAGTGCAGTTGAACACATCCTAGGTGTAAGGAGGAGCAGTGTGTTGAGGAGAGAGGAGAACCAGGGCAGTGGAACACATCCTAGGTGTAAGGAGGAGCAGTGTGTTGAGGAGAGAGGAGACTGAGGAGAACCAGGGCTGTGGAACACATCCTAGGTGTAAGGAGGAGCAGTGTGTTGAGGAGAGAGGAGAACCAGGGCAGTGGAACACATCCTAGGTGTAAGGAGGAGCAGTGTGTTGAGGAGACTGAGGAGAACCAGGGCAGTGGAACACATCCTAGGTGTAAGGAGGAGCAGTGTGTTGAGGAGAGAGGAGAACCAGGGCAGTGGAACACATCCTAGGTGTAAGGAGGAGCAGTGAGTTGAGGAGAGAGGAGAACCAGGGCAGTGGAACACATCCTAGGTGTAAGGAGGAGCAGTGTGTTGAGGAGAGGAGAAACCAGGGCAGTGGAACACATCCTCGGTGTAAGGAGGAGCAGTGTGTTGAGGAGACTGAGGAGAACCAGGGCAGTGGAACACATCCTAGGTGTAAGGAGGAGCAGTGTGTTGAGGAGACTGAGGAGAACCAGGGCAGTGGAACACATCCTAGGGGGAGACTGAGGAGAACCAGGGCAGTGGAACACATCCTAGTTGTAAGGGGAGCAGTGTGTTGAGGAGAGAGGAGAACCAGGGCAGTGGAAAACATCCTAGGGGGAGACTGAGGAGAACCAGGGCAGTGGAACACATCCTAGGGGGAGACTGAGGAGAACCAGGGCAGTGGAACACATCCTAGTTGTAAGGAGGAGCAGTGTGTTGAGGAGAGAGGAGAACCAGGGCAGTGGAACACATCCTAGGTGTAAGGAGGAGCAGTGTGTTGAGGAGACTGAGGAGAACAAGGGCAGTGGAACACATCCTAGGTGTAAGGAGGAGCAGTGTGTTGAGGAGAGAGGAGAACCAGGGCAGTGGAACACATCCTAGGTGTAAGGGGAAGCAGTGTGTTGAGGAGAGAGGAGACTGAGGAGAACCAGGGCAGTGGAACACATCCTAGGTGTAAGGAGGAGCAGTGTGTTGAGGAGAGAGGAGAACCAGGGCAGTGGAACACATCCTAGGTGTAAGGGGAAGCAGTGTGTTGAGGAGAGAGGAGACTGAGGAGAACCAGGGCAGTGGAACACATCCTAGGTGTAAGGAGGAGCAGTGTGTTGAGGAGACTGAGGAGAACCAGGGCAGTGGAACACATCCTAGGTGTAAGGAGGAGCAGTGTGTTGAGGAGACTGAGGAGAACCAGGGCAGTGGAACACATCCTAGGGGGAGACTGAGGAGAACCAGGGCAGTGGAACACATCCTAGTTGTAAGGGAGAGCAGTGTGTTGAGGAGACTGAGGAGAACCAGGGCAGTGGAACACATCCTAGGGGGAGACTGAGGAGAACCAGGGCAGTGGAACACATCCTAGTTGTAAGGGGGAGCAGTGTGTTGAGGAGAGAGGAGAACCAGGGCAGTGGAACACATCCTAGGTGTAAGGAGGAGCAGTGTGTTGAGGAGAGAGGAGAACCAGGGCAGTGGAACACATCCTAGGTGTAAGGGGGAGCAGTGTGTTGAGGAGAGAGGAGAACCAGGGCAGTGGAACACATCCTAAGTGTAAGGGGGAGCAGTGTGTTGAGGAGAGAGGAGAACCAGGGCAGTGGAACACATCCTAGGTGTAAGGAGGAGCAGTGTGTTGAGGAGACTGAGGAGAACCAGGGCTGTGGAACACATCCTAGGTGTAAGGAGGAGCAGTGTGTTGAGGAGAGAGGAGAACCAGGGCAGTGGAACACATCCTAGGTGTAAGGGGAAGCAGTGTGTTGAGGAGAGAGACTGAGGAGAACCAGGGCAGTGGAACACATCCTAGGTGTAAGGAGGAGCAGTGTGTTGAGGAGAGAGGAGAACCAGGGCAGTGGAACACATCCTAGGTGTAAGGGGAAGCAGTGTGTTGAGGAGAGAGGAGACTGAGGAGAACCAGGGCAGTGGAACACATCCTAGGTGTAAGGAGGAGCAGTGTGTTGAGGAGAGAGGAGAACCAGGGCAGTGGAACACATCCTAGGTGTAAGGAGGAGCAGTGTGTTGAGGAGAGAGGAGACTGAGGAGAACCAGGGCAGTGGAACACATCCTAGGTGTAAGGAGGAGCAGTGTGTCGAGGAGAGAGGAGAACCAGGGCAGTGGAACACATCCTAGGTGTAAGGAGGAGCAGTGTGTTGAGGAGAGAGGAGAACCAGGGCAGTGGAACACATCCTAGGTGTAAGGAGGAGCAGTGTGTTGAGGAGAGAGGAGAACCAGGGCAGTGGAACACATCCTAGGTGTAAGGAGGAGCAGTGTGTTGAGGAGAGAGGAGAACCAGGGCAGTGGAACACATCCTAGGTGTAAGGGGAGCAGTGTGTTGAGGAGAGGAGAGGAGAACCAGGTCAGTGGAACACATAATAAGTGTAAGGGGAAGCAGTGTGTTGAGGAGAGAGGAGAACCAGGGCAGTGGAACACATCCTAGGTGTAAGGAGGAGCAGTGAGTTGAGGAGAGAGGAGAACCAGGGCAGTGGAACACATCGTAGGTGTAAGGAGGAGCAGTGTGTTGAGGAGAGGAGAACCAGGGCAGTGGAACACATCCTCGGTGTAAGGAGGAGCAGTGTGTTGAGGAGACTGAGGAGAACCAGGGCAGTGGAACACATCCTAGGTGTAAGGAGGAGCAGTGTGTTGAGGAGAGAGGAGACTGAGGAGAACCAGGGCAGTGGAACACATCCTAGGTGTAAGGAGGAGCAGTGTGTTGAGGAGAGAGGAGAACCAGGGCAGTGGAACACATCCTAGGGGAGACTGAGGAGAACCAGGGCAGTTGAACACATCCTAGGTGTAAGGAGGAGCAGTGTGTTGTGGAGAGAGGAGAACCAGTGCAGTTGAACACATCCTAGGTGTAAGGAGGAGCAGTGTGTTGAGGAGAGAGGAGAACCAGGGCAGTGGAACACATCCTAGGTGTAAGGAGGAGCAGTGTGTTGAGGAGAGAGGAGACTGAGGAGAACCAGGGCTGTGGAACACATCCTAGGTGTAAGGAGGAGCAGTGTGTTGAGGAGAGAGGAGAACCAGGGCAGTGGAACACATCCTAGGTGTAAGGAGGAGCAGTGTGTTGAGGAGACTGAGGAGAACCAGGGCAGTGGAACACATCCTAGGTGTAAGGAGGAGCAGTGTGTTGAGGAGAGAGGAGAACCAGGGCAGTGGAACACATCCTAGGTGTAAGGAGGAGCAGTGAGTTGAGGAGAGAGGAGAACCAGGGCAGTGGAACACATCCTAGGTGTAAGGAGGAGCAGTGTGTTGAGGAGAGGAGAACCAGGGCAGTGGAACACATCCTCGGTGTAAGGAGGAGCAGTGTGTTGAGGAGACTGAGGAGAACCAGGGCAGTGGAACACATCCTAGGTGTAAGGAGGAGCAGTGTGTTGAGGAGACTGAGGAGAACCAGGGCAGTGGAACACATCCTAGGGGAGACTGAGGAGAACCAGGGCAGTGGAACACATCCTAGTTGTAAGGGGGAGCAGTGTGTTGAGGAGAGAGGAGAACCAGGGCAGTGGAAAACATCCTAGGGGAGACTGAGGAGAACCAGGGCAGTGGAACACATCCTAGGGGAGACTGAGGAGAACCAGGGCAGTGGAACACATCCTAGTTGTAAGGAGGAGCAGTGTGTTGAGGAGAGAGGAGAACCAGGGCAGTGGAACACATCCTAGGTGTAAGGAGGAGCAGTGTGTTGAGGAGACTGAGGAGAACAAGGGCAGTGGAACACATCCTAGGTGTAAGGAGGAGCAGTGTGTTGAGGAGAGAGGAGAACCAGGGCAGTGGAACACATCCTAGGTGTAAGGGAAGCAGTGTGTTGAGGAGAGAGGAGACTGAGGAGAACCAGGGCAGTGGAACACATCCTAGGTGTAAGGAGGAGCAGTGTGTTGAGGAGAGAGGAGAACCAGGGCAGTGGAACACATCCTAGGTGTAAGGGGAAGCAGTGTGTTGAGGAGAGAGGAGACTGAGGAGAACCAGGGCAGTGGAACACATCCTAGGTGTAAGGAGGAGCAGTGTGTTGAGGAGAGAGGAGAACCAGGGCAGTGGAACACATCCTAGGTGTAAGGAGGAGCAGTGTGTTGAGGAGAGAGGAGAACCAGGGCAGTGGAACACATCCTAAGTGTAAGGGGGAGCAGTGTGTTGAGGAGAGAGGAGAACCAGGGCAGTGGAACACATCCTAAGTGTAAGGGGGAGCAGTGTGTTGAGGAGAGAGGAGAACCAGGGCAGTGGAACACATCCTAGGTGTAAGGAGGAGCAGTGTGTTGAGGAGAGAGGAGAACCAGGGCAGTGGAACACATCCTAGGTGTAAGGGGGAGCAGTGTGTTGAGGAGAGAGGAGAACCAGGGCAGTGGAACACATCCTAAGTGTAAGGGGAGCAGTGTGTTGAGGAGAGAGGAGAACCAGGGCAGTGGAACACATCCTAAGTGTAAGGGGGAGCAGTGTGTTGAGGAGAGAGGAGAACCAGGGCAGTGGAACACATCCTAGGTGTAAGGAGGAGCAGTGTGTTGAGGAGAGAGGAGAACCAGGGCAGTGGAACACATCCTAGGTGTAAGGGGGAGCAGTGTGTTGAGGAGAGAGGAGAACCAGGTCAGTGGAACACATAATAAGTGTAAGGGGAAGCAGTGTGTTGAGGAGAGAGGAGAACCAGGGCAGTGGAACACATCCTAGGTGTAAGGAGGAGCAGTGAGTTGAGGAGAGAGGAGAACCAGGGCAGTGGAACACATCGTAGGTGTAAGGAGGAGCAGTGTGTTGAGGAGAGGAGAACCAGGGCAGTGGAACACATCCTCGGTGTAAGGAGGAGCAGTGTGTTGAGGAGACTGAGGAGAACCAGGGCAGTGGAACACATCCTAGGTGTAAGGAGGAGCAGTGTGTTGAGGAGAGAGGAGACTGAGGAGAACCAGGGCAGTGGAACACATCCTAGGTGTAAGGAGGAGCAGTGTGTTGAGGAGACTGAGGAGAACCAGGGCAGTGGAACACATCCTAGGTGTAAGGAGGAGCAGTGTGTTGAGGAGACTGAGGAGAACCAGGGCAGTGGAACACATCCTAGGGGGAGACTGAGGAGAACCAGGGCAGTGGAACACATCCTAGTTGTAAGGGGGAGCAGTGTGTTGAGGAGACTGAGGAGAACCAGGGCAGTGGAACACATCCTAGGTGTAAGGGGAAGCAGTGTGTTGAGGAGAGAGGAGACTGAGGAGAACCAGGGCAGTGGAACACATCCTAGGTGTAAGGAGGAGCAGTGTGTTGAGGAGAGAGGAGAACCAGGGCAGTGGAACACATCCTAGGTGTAAGGGGAAGCAGTGTGTTGAGGAGAGAGGAGACTGAGGAGAACCAGGGCAGTGGAACACATCCTAGGTGTAAGGAGGAGCAGTGTGTTGAGGAGAGAGGAGACTGAGGAGAACCAGGGCAGTGGAACACATCCTAGGTGTAAGGAGGAGCAGTGTGTCGAGGAGAGAGGAGAACCAGGGCAGTGGAACACATCCTAGGTGTAAGGAGGAGCAGTGTGTTGAGGAGAGAGGAGACTGAGGAGAACCAGGGCAGTGGAACACATCCTAGGTGTAAGGAGGAGCAGTGTGTTGAGGAGAGAGGAGAACCAGGGCAGTGGAACACATCCTAGGGGGAGACTGAGGAGAACCAGGGCAGTTGAACACATCCTAGGTGTAAGGAGGAGCAGTGTGTTGTGGAGAGAGGAGAACCAGGGCAGTTGAACACATCCTAGGTGTAAGGAGGAGCAGTGTGTTGAGGAGAGAGGAGAACCAGGGCAGTGGAACACATCCTAGGTGTAAGGAGGAGCAGTGTGTTGAGGAGAGAGGAGACTGAGGAGAACCAGGGCTGTGGAACACATCCTAGGTGTAAGGAGGAGCAGTGTGTTGAGGAGAGAGGAGAACCAGGGCAGTGGAACACATCCTAGGTGTAAGGAGGAGCAGTGTGTTGAGGAGACTGAGGAGAACCAGGGCAGTGGAACACATCCTAGGTGTAAGGAGGAGCAGTGTGTTGAGGAGAGAGGAGAACCAGGGCAGTGGAACACATCCTAGGTGTAAGGAGGAGCAGTGAGTTGAGGAGAGAGGAGAACCAGGGCAGTGGAACACATCCTAGGTGTAAGGAGGAGCAGTGTGTTGAGGAGAGGAGAACCAGGGCAGTGGAACACATCCTCGGTGTAAGGAGGAGCAGTGTGTTGAGGAGACTGAGGAGAACCAGGGCAGTGGAACACATCCTAGGTGTAAGGAGGAGCAGTGTGTTGAGGAGACTGAGGAGAACCAGGGCAGTGGAACACATCCTAGGGGGAGACTGAGGAGAACCAGGGCAGTGGAACACATCCTAGTTGTAAGGGGGAGCAGTGTGTTGAGGAGAGAGGAGAACCAGGGCAGTGGAAAACATCCTAGGGGGAGACTGAGGAGAACCAGGGCAGTGGAACACATCCTAGGGGGAGACTGAGGAGAACCAGGGCAGTGGAACACATCCTAGTTGTAAGGAGGAGCAGTGTGTTGAGGAGAGAGGAGAACCAGGGCAGTGGAACACATCCTAGGTGTAAGGAGGAGCAGTGTGTTGAGGAGACTGAGGAGAACAAGGGCAGTGGAACACATCCTAGGTGTAAGGAGGAGCAGTGTGTTGAGGAGAGAGGAGAACCAGGGCAGTGGAACACATCCTAGGTGTAAGGGGAAGCAGTGTGTTGAGGAGAGAGGAGACTGAGGAGAACCAGGGCAGTGGAACACATCCTAGGTGTAAGGAGGAGCAGTGTGTTGAGGAGAGAGGAGAACCAGGGCAGTGGAACACATCCTAGGTGTAAGGGGAAGCAGTGTGTTGAGGAGAGAGGAGACTGAGGAGAACCAGGGCAGTGGAACACATCCTAGGTGTAAGGAGGAGCAGTGTGTTGAGGAGAGAGGAGAACCAGGGCAGTGGAACACATCCTAGGTGTAAGGAGGAGCAGTGTGTTGAGGAGAGAGGAGAACCAGGGCAGTGGAACACATCCTAAGTGTAAGGGGGAGCAGTGTGTTGAGGAGAGAGGAGAACCAGGGCAGTGGAACACATCCTAAGTGTAAGGGGGAGCAGTGTGTTGAGGAGAGAGGAGAACCAGGGCAGTGGAACACATCCTAGGTGTAAGGAGGAGCAGTGTGTTGAGGAGAGAGGAGAACCAGGGCAGTGGAACACATCCTAGGTGTAAGGGGGAGCAGTGTGTTGAGGAGAGAGGAGAACCAGGGCAGTGGAACACATCCTAAGTGTAAGGGGGAGCAGTGTGTTGAGGAGAGAGGAGAACCAGGGCAGTGGAACACATCCTAAGTGTAAGGGGGAGCAGTGTGTTGAGGAGAGAGGAGAACCAGGGCAGTGGAACACATCCTAGGTGTAAGGAGGAGCAGTGTGTTGAGGAGAGAGGAGAACCAGGGCAGTGGAACACATCCTAGGTGTAAGGGGGAGCAGTGTGTTGAGGAGAGAGGAGAACCAGGTCAGTGGAACACATAATAAGTGTAAGGGAAGCAGTGTGTTGAGGAGAGAGGAGAACCAGGGCAGTGGAACACATCCTAGGTGTAAGGAGGAGCAGTGAGTTGAGGAGAGAGGAGAACCAGGGCAGTGGAACACATCGTAGGTGTAAGGAGGAGCAGTGTGTTGAGGAGAGGAGAACTAGGGCAGTGGAACACATCCTCGGTGTAAGGAGGAGCAGTGTGTTGAGGAGACTGAGGAGAACCAGGGCAGTGGAACACATCCTAGGTGTAAGGAGGAGCAGTGTGTTGAGGAGAGAGGAGACTGAGGAGAACCAGGGCAGTGGAACACATCCTAGGTGTAAGGAGGAGCAGTGTGTTGAGGAGACTGAGGAGAACCAGGGCAGTGGAACACATCCTAGGTGTAAGGAGGAGCAGTGTGTTGAGGAGACTGAGGAGAACCAGGGCAGTGGAACACATCCTAGGGGAGACTGAGGAGAACCAGGGCAGTGGAACACATCCTAGTTGTAAGGGGGAGCAGTGTGTTGAGGAGACTGAGGAGAACCAGGGCAGTGGAACACATCCTAGGGGGAGACTGAGGAGAACCAGGGCAGTGGAACACATCCTAGTTGTAAGGGGGAGCAGTGTGTTGAGGAGAGAGAGAACCATGGCAGTGGAACACATCCTAGGTGTAAGGAGGAGCAGTGTGTTGAGGAGAGAGGAGAACCAGGGCAGTGGAACACATCCTAGGTGTAAGGGGGAGCAGTGTGTTGAGGAGAGAGGAGAACCAGGGCAGTGGAACACATCCTAAGTGTAAGGGGGAGCAGTGTGTTGAGGAGAGAGGAGAACCAGGGCAGTGGAACACATCCTAGGTGTAAGGAGGAGCAGTGTGTTGAGGAGACTGAGGAGAACCAGGGCTGTGGAACACATCCTAGGTGTAAGGAGGAGCAGTGTGTTGAGGAGAGAGGAGAACCAGGGCAGTGGAACACATCCTAGGTGTAAGGGGAAGCAGTGTGTTGAGGAGAGAGGAGACTGAGGAGAACCAGGGCAGTGGAACACATCCTAGGTGTAAGGAGGAGCAGTGTGTTGAGGAGAGAGGAGAACCAGGGCAGTGGAACACATCCTAGGTGTAAGGGAAGCAGTGTGTTGAGGAGAGAGGAGACTGAGGAGAACCAGGGCAGTGGAACACATCCTAGGTGTAAGGAGGAGCAGTGTGTTGAGGAGAGAGGAGAACCAGGGCAGTGGAACACATCCTAGGTGTAAGGAGGAGCAGTGTGTTGAGGAGAGAGGAGACTGAGGAGAACCAGGGCAGTGGAACACATCCTAGGTGTAAGGAGGAGCAGTGTGTCGAGGAGAGAGGAGAACCAGGGCAGTGGAACACATCCTAGGTGTAAGGAGGAGCAGTGTGTTGAGGAGAGAGGAGAACCAGGGCAGTGGAACACATCCTAGGTGTAAGGAGGAGCAGTGTGTTGAGGAGAGAGGAGAACCAGGGCAGTGGAACACATCCTAGGTGTAAGGAGGAGCAGTGTGTTGAGGAGAGAGGAGAACCAGGGCAGTGGAACACATCCTAGGTGTAAGGGGGAGCAGTGTGTTGAGGAGAGAGGAGACTGAGGAGAACCAGGGCAGTGGAACACATCCTAGGTGTAAGGAAGAGCAGTGTGTTGAGGAGAGAGGAGAACCAGGGCAGTGGAACACATCCTAGGTGTAAGGGGGAGCAGTGTGTTGAGGAGAGAGGAGAACCAGGGCAGTGGAACACATCATAGGTGTAAGGAGGAGCAGTGTGTTGAGGAGAGAGGAGAACCAGGGCAGTGGAACACATCCTAGGTGTAAGGAGGAGCAGTGTGTTGAGGAGAGAGGAGAACCAGGGCAGTGGAACACATCCTAGGTGTAAGGAGGAGCAGTGTGTTGAGGAGAGAGGAGAACCA
Source organism: Oncorhynchus nerka (assembly GCF_034236695.1). Lineage (NCBI taxonomy): Eukaryota > Metazoa > Chordata > Actinopteri > Salmoniformes > Salmonidae > Oncorhynchus > Oncorhynchus nerka. The sequence goes on from NC_088407.1 coordinate 16,047,448, forward strand.
GGGCAGTGGAACACATCCTAGGTGTAAGGAGGAGCAGTGTGTTGAGGAGAGAGCAGAACCAGGGCAGTGGAACACATCCTAGGTGTAAGGGGGAGCAGTGTGTTGAGGAGAGAGGAGAACCAGGGCTGTGGAACACATCCTAGGTGTAAGGAGGAGCAGTGTGTTGAGGAGACTGAGGAGAACCAGGGCAGTGGAACACATCCTAGGTGTAAGGAGGAGCAGTGTGTTGAGGAGAGAGGAGAACCAGGGCAGTGGAACATATCCTAGGTGTAAGGGGGAGCAGTGTGTTGAGGAGAGAGGAGAACCAGGGCTGTGGAACACATCCTAGGTGTAAGGGGGAGCAGTGTGTTGAGGAGACTGAGGAGACTGAGGAGAACCAGGGCAGTGGAACACATCCTAGGTGTAAGGAGGAGCAGTGTGTTGAGGAGAGAGGAGAACCAGGGCAGTTGAACACATCCTAGGTGTAAGGAGGAGCAGTGTGTTGAGGAGAGAGGAGAACCAGGGCAGTTGAACACATCCTAGGTGTAAGGAGGAGCAGTGTGTTGAGGAGAGAGGAGAACCAGGGCAGTGGAACACATCCTAGGTGTAAGGAGGAGCAGTGTGTTGAGGAGACTGAGGAGAACCAGGGCAGTGGAACACATCCTAGGTGTAAGGAGGAGGAGTGTGTTGAGGAGACTGAGGAGAACCAGGGCAGTGGAACACATCCTAGGTGTAAGGAGGAGCAGTGTGTTGAGGAGAGAGGAGAACCAGGGCAGTGGAACATATCCTAGGTGTAAGGGGGAGCAGTGTGTTGAGGAGAGAGGAGAACCAGGGCTGTGGAACACATCCTAGGTGTAAGGGGGAGCAGTGTGTTGAGGAGACTGAGGAGACTGAGGAGAACCAGGGCAGTGGAACACATCCTAGGTGTAAGGAGGAGCAGTGTGTTGAGGAGAGAGGAGAACCAGGGCAGTTGAACACATCCTAGGTGTAAGGAGGAGCAGTGTGTTGAGGAGAGAGGAGAACCAGGGCAGTTGAACACATCCTAGGTGTAAGGAGGAGCAGTGTGTTGAGGAGAGAGGAGAACCAGGGCAGTGGAACACATCCTAGGTGTAAGGAGGAGCAGTGTGTTGAGGAGACTGAGGAGAACCAGGGCAGTGGAACACATCCTAGGTGTAAGGAGGAGGAGTGTGTTGAGGAGACTGAGGAGAACCAGGGCAGTGGAACACATCCTAGGTGTAAGGAGGAGCAGTGCGTTGAGGAGACTGAGGAGAACCAGGGCAGTGGAACACATCCTAGGTGTAAGGAGGAGCAGTGTGTTGAGGAGACTGAGGAGAACCAGGGCAGTGGAACACATCCTAGGTGTAAGGAGGAGCAGTGTGTTGAGGAGAGAGGAGAACCAGGGCAGTTGAACACATCCTAGGTGTAAGGAGGAGCAGTGTGTTGAGGAGAGAGGAGAACCAGGGCAGTGGAACACATCCTAGGGGGAGACTGAGGAGAACCAGGGCAGTTGAACACATCCTAGGTGTAAGGAGGAGCAGTGTGTTGTGGAGAGAGGAGAACCAGGGCAGTTGAACACATCCTAGGTGTAAGGAGGAGCAGTATGTTGAGGAGAGAGGAGAACCAGGGCAGTGGAACACATCCTAGGTGTAAGGAGGAGCAGTGTGTTGAGGAGAGAGGAGACTGAGGAGAACCAGGGCTGTGGAACACATCCTAGGTGTAAGGAGGAGCAGTGTGTTGAGGAGAGAGGAGAACCAGGGTTGTGGAACACATCCTAGGTGTAAGGAGGAGCAGTGTGTTGAGGAGAGAGGAGAACCAGGGCAGTGGAACACATCCTAGGTGTAAGGAGGAGCAGTGTGTTGAGGAGAGAGGAGAACCAGGGCAGTGGAACACATCCTAGGTGTAAGGAGGAGCAGTGTGTTGAGGAGACTGAGGAGAACCAGTGCAGTGGAACACATCCTAGGTGTAAGGAGGAGCAGTGCGTTGAGGAGACTGAGGAGAACCAGGGCAGTGGAACACATCCTAGGTGTAAGGAGGAGCAGTGCGTTGAGGAGACTGAGGAGAACCAGGGCAGTGGAACACATCCTAGGTGTAAGGAGGAGCAGTGTGTTGAGGAGACTGAGGAGAACCAGGGCAGTGGAACACATCCTAGGTGTAAGGAGGAGCAGTGTGTTGAGGAGAGAGGAGAACCAGGGCAGTGGAACACATCCTAGGGGGAGACTGAGGAGAACCAGGGCAGTTGAACACATCCTAGGTGTAAGGAGGAGCAGTGTGTTGAGGAGACTGAAGAGAACCAGGGCAGTGGGGGAGTCCCACGCTATGGGCCTACATACATACGCGCACACACACACACACACACACACACACACACACACACACACACACACACACACACACACACACGTACACACACACACACACACACATACACACACACACACACACACACACACACACACACACACACACACACACACACACACACACACACACACACACACACCTGGGAGTTGATTCGACAAACACCAGTGGAATACAGGAATCTCATGGCAACCTAAACACAGCTGGACTGGGCCGACCCCCCCACACACATGCACACACGGACACACACACACACACACACACAAGAGGGAGAGAGAGAAATGTGACCCACATCTCCTGTCTCTTCCCTCTCTCCTCTCTTCTCCATCCTCTCTTTCTATCCCCTATCCCTCCCATCTCCCTCCTCTCTCTCTCTCTCCCCTAGCCCTCCCCCTCTCTCTCACCTATCCCCTCCTCTCTCTCATCTCCCTCCTCTCTCTCCCCTATCCCTCCCATCTCCGTCCCTCCTCTCTCCCCTATCCCTCCCTTCTCCCTTCTCTCTCTCTCTCTCTCCTAGCCCTCCCACTCACCTATCCCTCCCCTCTCTCCCTCCCATCCCCCTCCTCTCTCTCTCCCCTATCCCTCCCCTCTCTCTCTCCCTCCCATCTCCCTCCCTCCTCTCTCTCTCCCCTATCCCTCCCCCCTCTCTCTCCCTCCCATCTCCCTCTTCCCTCTCTCCCCTATCCCTCCCATCTCCCTCCTCTCTCACCCCTATTCCCCTGTCCGCCTGCACACCTCAAAGGTTTCAAAGTGAAGAGATGTAAAGTCAAGTTAGAGAACAGAGAGACACTCTGCTATGACTAGGCCTCCCCCAAAAACATTTTTTAAGGTCGTCCACATGACGTCAACTTTTCATCTGTAAGTTATTTGATCGTCTAAAAGGACTACAAGGATAAATTTAGGTGTTATTTTAACAGTAATTACTGAAAATCTTGTTAGTTGTGTTATGTTAGTTGTTTGGATTTAATTTCAACAGTCCCTTTAGGATCCCAAATATCACCATATTCCTTATTGTATCTGATGCATCTGACAATAAAACACGTTTATTTCTATCCAACTCATTATTTCCAACTCAAGTCATTGGTCAAGATTTTTGTGGTTTTTAACATAAAAGGTTTTTGTTGTATTGTATGTGAGAGAAAGAGAGAGACAGCGAGTTAGTGAAGGAGACAGAGAGAGAGGGAAGGGAGACTGAGACGGACAATGTGTGAGAGAGAGAGAGAGAGAGAGAGAGAGAGAGAGAGAGAGAGAGAGAGTTTGTGAAGGAGAGCGAGAGTGTTAGTGAAGGAGAGCGAGAGAGAGAGAGAGATGGACACAACAGAGAGCGGGTGTAAACTAAGACTAGAATGATCACATGTCAGAGTGTTAGCCCCTAACCCATTACTGTCTGTCTGTCACAGAGAGAGTAGACATCATTACCTGACATCACCTGGCTAGGTCAAATACAGGTGATACGGCTCTCTGGCGCCGCCATGTGGTAATGGTTGGCTAGTGCAAGATTGGGTGACACTGGTAGTCAAGAAGGTTGTCCTTCTTGCACAAATTCCTTAATTGGCAAAAAAGCCCTGTTTAGGATAACATATATAAACTCTGTGGCTCTCTTTCTCACTGATAGTCTCCCCTTCACACATACACACAGACACAGACACACTCTCTGTCATACCTCTCTCTCTCTCTCTCTTTCTCACTGATAGTCTCCCCTTCACGCATACACACAGACACAGACACACTTTCTGTCATACCTCTCTCTCTCTCTCTTTCTCACTGATAGTCTCCCCTTCACGCATACACACAGACACAGACACACTCTCTGTCATACCTCTCTCTCTCTCTCTTTCTCACTGATAGTCTCCCCTTTCTCACTGATAGTCTCCCCTTCACGCATACACACAGACACAGACACACTCTCTGTCATACCTCTCTCTCTCTCTCTTTCTCACTGATAGTCTCCCCTTCACGCATACACACAGACACAGACACACTCTCTGTCATACCTCTCTCTCTCTCTCTTTCTCACTGATAGTCTCCCCTTCACGCATACACACAGACACAGACACACTTTATTTACTTCCGGCGCCGACTGAGATGGCCGCCTCGCTTCGCGTTCCTAGGAAACTATGCAGTTTTTTGTTTTTTTACGTGTTATTTCTTACATTAGTACCCCAGGTCATCTTAGGTTTCATTACATACAGTCGAGAAGAACTACTGAATATAAGATCAGCGCCAACTCACCATCAGTACGACCAAGAATATGTTTTCCGCGACGCGGATCCGGTGTTCTGCCTTACAAACAGGACAACGGAATGGATCGCATGCAGCGACCCAAGGAAACGACTCCGAAAAAGAGGGAAACGAGGCGGTGTTCTTGTCAGACTCCGAAAAAGGGCACATCGCGCACCACTCCCCAGCATTCTTCTTGCCAATGTCCAGTCTCTTGACAACAAGGTTGACGAAATCCGAGCAAGAGTAGCATTCCAGAGGGACATCAGAGACTGCAACGTTCTCTGCTTCACAGAAACATGGCTTACTGGGAAGACGCTATCCGAGGCGGTGCAGCCAACGGGTTTCTCCACGCATCGCGCCGACAGAAACAAACATCTTTCTGGTAAGAAGAGTGGCGGGGCGTATGCCTCATGACTAACGAGACATGGTGTGATGAAGGAAACATACAGGAACTCAAATCCTTCTGTTCACCTGATTTAGAATTCCTCACAATCAAATGTAGACCGCATTATCTTCCAAGAGAATTCTCCTCGATTATAATCACAGCCGTATATATCCCCCCAAGCAGACACATCGATGGCTCTGAACGAACTTTATTTAACTCTTTGCAAACTGGAAACCATTTATCCGGAGGCTGCATTCATTGTAGCTGGGGATTTTAACAAAACTAATCTGAAAACAAGACTCCCTAAATTTTACCAGCATATCGATTGCGCAACCAGGGGTGGTAAAACCTTGGATCATTGTTACTCTAACTTCCGCGACGCATATAAGGCCCTGCCCCGCCCCCCTTTCGGAAAAGCTGACCACGACTCCATTTTGCTGATCCCTGCCTACAGGCAGAAACTAAAACAAGAGGCTCCTACGCTGAGGTCTGTCCAACGCTGGTCAGACCAAGCTGACTCCACACTCCAAGACTGCTTCCATCACGTGGACTGGGACATGTTTCGTATTGCGTCAGATGGAAATATTGACGAATACGCGCTGATTCGGTGTGCGAGTTCATTAGAACGTGCGTCGAAGATGTCGTTCCCATAGCAACGATAAAAACATTCCCAAACCAGAAACCGTGGATTGATGGCAGCATTCGCGTGAAACTGAAAGCGCGAACCACTGCTTTTAATCAGGGCAAGGTGTCTGGTAATATGTCCGAATATAAACAATGCAGCTATTCCCTCCGCAAGGCTATTAAACAAGCTAAGCGTCAGTACAGAGACAAAGTGGAATCTCAATTCAATGGCTCAGACACAAGAGGCATGTGGCAGGGTCTACAGTCAATCACGGACTACAAGAAGAAACCCAGCCCAGTCACGGACCAGGATGTCTTGCTCCCAGGCAGACTAAATCACTTTTTTGCCCGCTTTGAGGACAATACAGTGCCACTGACACGGCCTGCAACGAAAACATGCGGTCTCTCCTTCACTGCAGCCGAGGTGAGTAAGACATTTAAACGTGTTAACCCTCGCAAGGCTGCAGGCCCAGACGGCATCCCCAGCCGCGCCCTCAGAGCATGCGCAGACCAGCTGGCCGGTGTGTTTACGGACATATTCAATCAATCCCTATACCAGTCTGCTGTTCCCACATGCTTCAAGAGGGCCACCATTGTTCCTGTTCCCAAGAAAGCTAAGGTAACTGAGCTAAACGACTACCGCCCCGTAGCACTCACTTCCGTCATCATGAAGTGCTTTGAGAGACTAGTCAAGGACCATATCACCTCCACCCTACCTGACACCCTAGACCCACTCCAATTTGCTTACCGCCCAAATAGGTCCACAGACGATGCAATCTCAACCACACTGCACACTGCCCTAACCCACCTGGACAAGAGGAATACCTATGTGAGAATGCTGTTCATCGACTACAGCTCGGCATTCAATACCATAGTACCCTCCAAGCTCGTCATCAAGCTCGAGACCCTGGGTCTCGACCCCGCCCTGTGCAACTGGGTACTGGACTTCTTGACGGGCCGCCCCCAGGTGGTGAGGGTAGGCAAGATCTAGGGGGTAGACGCTGATCCTCAACACGGGGGCCCCACAAGGGTGCGTTCTGAGCCCTCTCCTGTACTCCCTGTTCACCCACGACTGCGTGGCCATGCACGCCTCCAACTCAATCATCAAGTTTGCGGACGACACAACAGTGGTAGGCTTGATTACCAACAACGACGAGACGGCCTACAGGGAGGAGGTGAGGGCCCTCGGAGTGTGGTGTCAGGAAAATAACCTCACACTCAACGTCAACAAAACTAAGGAGATGATTGTGGACTTCAGGAAACAGCAGAGGGAACACCCCCCTATCCACATCGATGGATCAGTAGTGGAGAGGGTAGCAAGTTTTAAGTTCCTCGGAATACACATCACAGACAAACTGAATTGGTCCACTCACACTGACAGCGTCGTGAAGAAGGCGCAGCAGCGCCTCTTCAACCTCAGGAGGCTGAAGAAATTCGGCTTGTCACCAAAAGCACTCACAAACTTCTCTACAGATGCACAATCGAGAGCATCCTGGCGGGCTGTATCACCGCCTGGTACGGCAACTGCTCCGCCTCAACCGTAAGGCTCTCCAGAGGGTAGTGAGGTCTGCACAACGCATCACCGGGGGCAAACTACCTGCCCTCCAGGACACCTACACCACCCGATGTTACAGGAAGGCCATAAAGATCATCAAGGACATCAACCACCCGAACCACTGCCTGTTCACCCCGCTATCATCCAGAAGGCGAGGTCAGTACAGGTGCATCAAAGCTGGGACCGAGAGACTGAAAAACAGCTTCTATCTCAAGGCCATCAGACTGTTAAACAGCAATCACTAACATTGAGTGGCTGCTGCCAACACACTGTCATTGACACTGACCCAACTCCAGCCACTTTAATAATGGGAATTGATGGGAAATGATGTAAATATATCACTAGCCACTTTAAACAATGCTACCTTATATAATGTTACTTACCCTACACTATTCATCTCATATGCATATGTATATACTGTACTCTAGATCATCGACTGCATTCTTATGTCACTAGCCACTTTAACTATGCCACTTTGTTTACTTTGTCTACATACTCATCTCATATGTATATACTGTACTCGATACCATCTACTGTATGCTGCTCTGTACCATCACTCATTCATATATCCTTATGTACATATTCCTTATCCCCTTACACTGTGTATAAGACAGTAGTTTTGGAATTGTTAGTTAGATTACTTGTTGGTTATCACTGCATTGTCGGAACTAGAAGCACAAGCATTTCGCTACACTCGCATTAACATCTGCTAACCATGTGTATGTGACAAATAAAATTTGATTTGATTTGATTTGATTTGACTATCTGTCATACCTCTCTCTCTCTTTCTCACTGATAGTCTCCCCTTCACGCATACACACAGACACAGACACACTCTCTGTCATACCTCTCTCTCTCTCTTTCTCACTGATAGTCTCCCCTTCACGCATACACACAGACACAGACACACTCTCTGTCATACCTCTCTCTCTCTTTCTCACTGATAGTCTCCCCTTCACGCATACACACAGACACAGACACACTCTCTGTCATACCCCTCTCTCTCTTTCTCACTGATAGTCTCCCCTTCACGCATACACACAGACACAGACACAGACACACACACACACTCTCTGTCATACCTCTCTCTCTCTTTCTCACTGATAGTCTCCCCTTCACGCATACACACAGACACAGACACAGACACACACACACACTCTCTGTCATACCTCTCTCTCTCTCTCTCTTTCTCACTGATAGTCTCCCCTTCACGCATACACACAGACACAGACACACACACACTCTCTGTCATACCTCTCTCTCTCTCTCTCTTTCTCACTGATAGTCTCCCCTTCACGCATACACACAGACACAGACACAGACACACTCTCTGTCATACCTCTCTCTCTCTTTCTCACTGATAGTCTCCCCTTCACGCATACACACAGACACAGACACAGACACATACACACTCTCTGTCATACCCCTCTCTCTCTCTCTCTTTCTCACTGATAGTCTCCCCTTCACGCATACACACAGACACAGACACACTCTCTGTCATACCTCTCTCTCTCTCTTTCTCACTGATAGTCTCCCCTTCACGCATACACACAGACACAGACACACTCTCTGTCATACCTCTCTCTCTCTCTCTTTCTCACTGATAGTCTCCCCTTCACGCATACACACAGACACAGACACACTCTCTGTCATACCTCTCTCTCTCTTTCTCACTGATAGTCTCCCCTTCACGCATACACACAGACACAGACACACTCTCTGTCATACCTCTCTCTCTCTCTCTTTCTCACTGATAGTCTCCCCTTCACGCATACACACAGACACAGACACACTCTGTCATACCTCTCTCTCTCTCTTTTCTCACTGATAGTCTCCCCTTCACGCATACACACAGACACATACACACTCTCTGTCATACCTCTCTCTCTCTCTCTTTCTCACTGATAGTCTCCCCTTCACGCATACACACAGACACAGACACGACACAGACACACACACACTCTCTGTCATACCTCTCTCTCTCTCTCTTTCTCACTGATAGTCTCCCCTTCACGCATACACACAGACACAGACACATACACACTCTCTGTCATACCTCTCTCTCTCTCTTTCTCACTGATAGTCTCCCCTTCACGCATACACACAGACACAGACACAGACACAGACACATACACACTCTCTGTCATACCTCTCTCTCTCTCTCTTTCTCACTGATAGTCTCCCCTTCACGCATACACACAGACACAGACACACTCTCTGTCATACCTCTCTCTCTCTCTCTCTCTCAATTCAATTCAATTTAAGGGGCTTTATTGGCAT
>NC_088407.1:16061851-16089351 GCF_034236695.1 Oncorhynchus nerka
CATGTAATTGGAGAATCCAGTGGGTTTTGCTAGTCTTTAATAGTTGATTCTAAGATTTGTATTTGATCATGTATATGTTTTTGCTGATTGTTCTTTGTTATAGAGCCCAAAAGATTGGAGAAGTGGTTTACCCAAACATCTCCATTTTGGATACATAACTATTCGTGTTGTTGTTTGTTTAGTGTTTTCACGATTTTCCCAGAAGTGGTTTGAGTCTATGGATTCTTCAATTACATTGAGCTGATTTCTGACTGTATTGTTTTAGTGATTCTCCATAGTGAAGGCGTAGTCTCAGGTTTTCTGGGTCTCTGTTTTTGGTTGGATAGGTTTCTCAATTTCTTTCTGAGGTTTTTGCATTCTTCATCAAACCATTTGTCATTGTTGTTCATTTTCGTCGGTTTTGCGTAGAATTTTTTTTATTTAATAGGGAAGCAGAGAGGTCAAAAATACTGTTTAGGGTTTCCACTGCCAAGTTTACACATTCACTATTACAGTGAAATGTTTTGTCCATTTTCCTTCCATCTATAGCATTTCTTAATATTATTCAGTTCCTTTGGCTTTGATGCCTCATGATTGAGTATTTCTCTGTTCAATTAGACTGTGATTTTGCTGTGATCTGAGAGGGGTGTCAGTGGGCTGACTGTGAACGCTCTGAGAGACTCTGGGTTGAGGTCAGTGATAAAGTAGTCTACAGTACTACTGCCAAGAGATGAGCTGTAGGTGTACCTACCATAGGAGTCCCCTCGAAGCTTACCATTGACTATGTACATACTGTCGTGTCTTTGGCTATGCCAGATTAAGTGATATGTTATTCTATTCTATAAAATCCTTTCTCTGTAATTAATATTACCTGATTGAGCTAATCATGTAAAAGTAATTAACTAGAGAGTCGGGCACCACAACATAATATTTATAGAGCTGTTATCTTCCGAATAAACTCTTAAAGACCTTGTAATATTTTACATCAATAGCAGTCAATATTAATCGTCACCTTATTTCAGTCTCATCTGAAAGTTGTAAATGATTGGTTATCTTCACGAACTCTGGCTAACAAGTTGAATCAGCAATACAAAATTGGGTTTAATTATTTATTAAATACCTAACTAATCACACAGAATTACACATACACAGAATGAACCATACCTTGTTTACAAATTATGTCATAAAGGAAAACGTCCCTAGCAAACGGAACAGATATGACAGCTGGTTACAAAAAGAAAAGGGTCTGGATTTGAGTGAAAGAGCAGGAAGACTGAGGAACAACGGGAAGAAGCTGTGCTATCGTAAATACAGTATCTTATGCATTCTAAATTACCGCCCATTTGGAAAAGGAAAATGCAATAAATATTTACTCTGAGCTGCGCTTCAGTAGGTTGGTGCTAGATGGAAGGCCGTGTTGCCAAACCGAGTCCTTTGTCCTTTGAAGAGTGTCTCTGGTGGTGAACGGAATACGTTGTAGTGTTGTTGTTGTGTGGTAGATGGGATACTCTGTCTGTCCTTTACTAGCCCACGTTTACAGCTGCTGTTGCTAACTCATCGGCTAGAATGTCTCACTTCTTTAGTGAGTAAGAGTTCAAAGTTTATGGCATTCACAACCAAAGCTCATGCTGAGGTTGGCTTAGTTCTGTAGTTGACATGTTAGTCCTTTCAACGTATGGACCATCGTCCTCACGTCCTCGGCACAGGAGGTTACATTTTCATCAAGGGTTTATATAGTGGAGGGAGAAGGGTGTGTTTTCATAGTTTTATAACCCATGTCTCTTCACAGGGGCGGGCCACTGATTGAGCAGAGCCCTAACCTTATGAAAACCCAAATCTCTCATTTGGAAGCTAAAATTACTTTAATATTTTCACCAATCATTTTTTATTTAAAACCTCTTGCTTCTACTCGGGACGCTTGCGTCCCAACTAGAGCTCTGGAAATGCAAATGCGCTACGCTAAATGCTAATAGTATTAGTTAAAACTCAAAAGTTCATTAAAATACACATGCAGGGTATCGAATTAAAGCTACACTCGTTGTGAATCCAGGCAACAAGTCAGATTTTTAAAATGCTTTTCGGCGAAAGCATGAGAAGCTATTATCTGATAGCATGTAACACCCCAAAAGACCCACAGGGGATGTAAACAAAATAATTAGCATTTCGGCGTTACACAAACCGCACAATAAAATAGAAAACATTCATTACCTTTCACCATCTTCTTTGTTGGCACTCCTAGATGTCCCATAAACACTATTTGGGTCTTTATTTCGATTAAATCGGTCCATATAAAGCCTAGATATCGTTATATGTAGACTGTGTGATAAACGAAAAAACATCGTTTCAAAACGTAACGTCATTTTTTTTAATTCAAAAAGTCGACGATAAACTTTCACAAAACACTTCGAAATACGTTTGTAATGCAACTTTAGGTATTAGTAAACGTTAATAAGCGATAAAATTCATCAGGAGGCGATGTAAAGATCATTAGCTGTCCGTCTGGAAAAATGTCCGGCTAGAAACTCAACGAAAATATCCGGTCCTAGACCTGAGGAGATACGGTGCCCTGCATGTGTTTGACCAAGAAAAAACTCGAAGGGAAATGACAAGACTCTAGACACCGTGTGGAAGCTGTAGGTACTGCAACCTCAGTCAATTAATTGTGGTTCACCTTTATCAATGGGTTCAAGTAGCGCATGGATATATTTTCCCATTTTCAGTGATCAGTTTTTCCTGTGCTTTTCGATGTAAATGCCGTTCTGGTAAAGCCACAGCAGTGATTTAACCAGTTTTATAAACGTCTGAGTGTTTTCTATCCACACAGACTAAGCAAATGCATATACTATATTCCTGGCATGAGTAGCAGGGCGCTGAAATGTTGCGCGATTTTTAACAGAATGTTCAAAAAAGTAGAGGGTAGGAGGAAGAGGTTCAACATTTAAATTGCACAACAATTCCATGTGACTCTATAATGTGTAGACTTTCCACTGTACCGTTTATGTCATCTTATCATTTTTATTTATTTATTTTACTAGGCAAGTCAGTTAAGAACAAATTCTTATTTTCAATGACGGCCTAGGAACAGTGGGTTAACTGCCTGTTCAGGGGCAGAATGACAGATTTGTACCTTGTCAGCTCGGGGATTTGAACTTGCAACCTTTCGGTTACTAGTCCAACACTCTAACCACTAGGCTACCCTGCCGCCCCCTTGATGAGAATGCCTCAGATGACAACCGAACTGACATCATATTCATTAAGTACCAACGCATATGTTCAACTGGTCGGATTACCAGAATATGGTTCATTTCCCCCCACCTTCTGATGTTCCCAGAATCTCTGTTTAACAAAGACTATTCAAGAGTCCCTCTGTAGAGTCAAGAGAGAGGGAAGGGAGAAAGGTATTTATGGGGGGGTCATAAACCTACCCCCAGGCCAACGTCATGACAATACCCAGTGTGACCTGCAGGAGTTGTGAATCATTTTTGTTGGTTATGCTGTCGTAGTTGTGTCTAAGGGGGCATATGGGCGAGTGAATGCTGTCACCTCCAGGTAGGTGTTTGTCCCTCTTTGTGCTGAAGCTGTCAGGTTCTTGTCCAGTTCTGGAATTTAGGTCACCACAGACTAGTACATGTTCCTGGGCCTTAAAGTTAATGATTTCCTCCTCCAGGATGGAGAAGCTGTCTTCATTAAAGTATGGGGATTCTAGTGGGGGGTGTATACCGTAGGTAGTACAGAGGAGGATATTTTTCTCTTTCGAGATAATTTCCTTTTACATTTCTAGCCAAATGTAAAGTGTTCCTGTTTTGATTAATTTAATAGAGTGAGTTAGGTGTGCACTATACCAAATTAGCATACCGCCTGAGTTTCTTCCCTGTGTCACACCAATCTCGCTCTCTGTCTCTCTCTCTCAGGGGCCTACGGGTCCTAAAGGGCAGAAGGGAGAACCTGTATATGTTGGAACCAGAGGGGTAACGTATACACACACACACACGCACACACACACACACACGCACACACACACACACACACGCACGCACACACACACACACACACGCACGCACGCACGCACGGACACACGCACGCACGCACACACACACACACACACACAGAAGAATGGTATAAGGAAAAGTTTGACTTCCATGCCTCTCCCCCTCCTTCCCTGTTGTCCTATCCTGGAGATTGTTTAGAGGAAGGGGGATAATGTTGTTGCTATGACATCATCCTGTGCCATCCATTGAGGTCGGTCTGAAACACCCTCCCTGCCTCCCTCATCTCCTCCCTCCCTGCCTCCCTCGTCTCCTCCCTCGTCTCCTCCCTCCCTGCCTCCCTCGTCTCCTCCCTCGTCCCCTCCCTCGTCTCCTCCCTCCCTGCCTCCCTCGTCTCCTCCCTCACTCCCCTACATCTACATGTATGTTTATAATGAAGTAAGGCCAGTTGTTTAACTCACAGTTGGTCTTGTCTCCTGGCAGGGAGCTCCTGGTTTACCTGGACTGGACGGTGTACCTGTAAGGCAACTAATTCCTAGACATCAATATACTTTACTTCATGATGTATATGTGTGTAATTGATAACTTGATGTGTTCCTGACCCAGTTCTAAAGGGTTCTATGTGTTCCGTGTTCCTGACCCGGTTCTAAGTGTTCTGTGTTCCTGACCGCGTTCTATGTGTTCTGTGTTCCTGACCCGGTTCTAAGTGTTCTGTGTTCCTGACCGCGTTCTATGTGTTCTGTGTTCCTGACCCGGTTCTATGTGTTCTGTGTTCCTGACCCGTCTCTATGCGTTCTGTTTCTCTTCTCAGGGTCCTAGAGGCCCGAATGGAAGGCCTGGTGACATCGGCCCCAGTGGTCCTGATGGATTCCTTGTATGTGCACACACAAACACACACATAGACAGATACACACATAGAACCACACACAAACACACACATAGACAGATACACACATAGAACCACACACAAACACACATATAGACAGATACACACATAGAACCACACACAAACACACACATAAACAGATACACACATAGAACCACACACAAACACACACATAAACAGATACACACATAGAACCACACACAAACACACACATAGACAGATACACACATAGAACCACACACAAACACACACATAGACAGATACAAACACAGAACCACACACAAACACACACATAGACAGATACAAACACAGAACCACAGACACACACATAGACAGATACACACACAAACACACACATACAGAAGCTACTTTATCCCAAGCAGTGTCATGACAACCATCACATTACACCAAATGTTGGTCATGTTTAATCTAGACATGAATTAATATGACTAAAGCTAGTGACTTGGGGGAACATACTTGTCTTTATTGTCTGTTGATTCATGACTGACTGACTTCCTGTATTTGTGTTGTGTTCTTCTCCAGGGTAATCCAGGTCCCCCCGGTCCCCCTGGTCCTGTAGTAAGTACTGGACAGCACTAGACACTTGACCTCTGACCTGAGAGTACTGGACAACACTAGACAGCTGACCTCTGACGTCAGTGCAATAACATCACCAAACAGATAGGGGGCAGTGTGTGCTCTGAAGTACTGGAAGCCGTTTGCGTAATGTTGCTTTTGTTGTTAATTAATGTAGATTGCTTATTATATGGCTAATTCTAGGATTATTGTATAGTAAAAGCATTAGCTGACACACACCCACAAATATTTGTAATATGACTAATGAGTGACTAATGAAAAGCAGAGTGCCTTCGGAAAGTATTCAGACCCCTTGACTTTTTCCACATTTTATTACATTACAATTATTTAAAAACATGTTTTAATAATAATCTGATTTATCTACACACACCCCATAATGACAAAGCAAAAACATTTTTTTTAGAAATTGTTGCTAATTTATAAAAACAAAACTGAAATATCACATTTACATAAGTATTCAGACCCTTTACTCAGTACTTTGTTGAAGCACCTTTGGCAGCGATTACAGCCTCAAGTCTCCTTGGGTACACCTGTTTTTAGGGAGTTTCTCCCATTCTTCTCTGCAGATCCTCTTAAGCTCTGTCAGGTTGGATGGGGAGCATTGCTGCAAAGCTATTTTCAGGTTTGATCGGGTTTAAGTCTGGGCTCTGACTGGGCCACTCAAGGACATTCAGAGAGTTGTCCCGAAGCCACTCCTGCTTTGTCTTAGCTGTGTGCTTAGGTCATTGTCCTTCTGGAGCAGGTTTTCATCAAGGATCTCTCTGTACGTTGCTATGTTCATCTTTGCCTCGATTCTGACTAGTCTCCCAGTCCCTGCAGCTGAAAAACATCCCCACATCATGATGCTGCCACCACCATGCTTCACCGTAGGGAGGGTGCCAGGTTTCCTCCTGACGTGACGCTTGGCATTCAGGCCAAAGAGTTCAAACTTGGTTTCATCAGACCAGAGAATTTTGTTTCTCATGGTCTGAGAGTCCTTTAGGTGTCTTTTGGCAAACTCCAAGTGGGCTGTCATGTGCTTTTTACTGAGGAGTGGCTCCCGTCTGGCCACTCAACCATAAAGGCCTGATTGGTGGAGTGCTGCAGAGAGGATTGTCCTTCTGGAAGGTTTTGTGGAAAAATAAGACTGTAACTTAACCAAATGTGTAAAAAGTCAAGGGGTCTGAATACTTTCCGAAGGCTCTTAACAACATTGGTTATTAGGTTTCATTCAATTGTAAAGGGCGCAACTTTTTATTTCTGCCCATCTTCCGAAAACATCTGAAACCCTTTCTCTTCAAACAGTATCTTAAACAATCCTCCTCCTCACCTCGACCACCAACCAGCACTTTCACTTCAATCAATCAATCAAATGTATAAAGCCCTTTTTACATCAGCTGATGTCACAGAGTGCTGTACAGAAACCCAGCCTAAAACCCCAAACAGCAAGCAATGCAGGTGTAGAAGCACGGTGGCTAGGAAAAACTCCCTAGAAGGCAGGAACATAGGTAGAAACCTAGAAAGGAACCAGGCTCTGAGGGGTGTCCAGTCCTCTTCTGGCTGTGCCGGGTGGAGATTATAACAGAACATGGCCAAGATGTTCAAATGTTCATAAATGACCAGCATGGTCAAATAATATTAATCCCAGTGGTTGTAGAGGGTGCAACAGGTCTTCACCTCACTTGACCCCCCCCCCCCCTTCTAGCTCTGACTCTACTGACAGCTACGTTATTGAGGTAAAATGTACTTTCTATGGCTGTGATATGTGGTTGTCCCACCTAGCTATCTGAAGATGAATGTACTGACTGTGATATGTGGTTGTCCCACCTAGCTATCTGAAGATGAATGTACTGACTGTGATATGTGGTTGTCCCACCTAGCTATCTGAAGATGAATGTACTGCTATCTGAAGATGAATGTACTGACTGTAATATGTTGTCCCACCTAGCTATCTGAAGATGAATGTACTGACTGTAATATGTGGTTGTCCCACCTAGCTATCTGAAGATGAATGTACTGACTGTAAGCGTCTGCTAAATGACTAACATGTAAAAATGTTAAATGTATTTCTTTCTTTCCTTTTAGTCTAGGTTTATCGAGATACATGATATGTATTTAGTCCCTATTAGAAACTTTGGTTTCAGTAGACTTCCATTGAGATTGTAGACTTCATACCGTTACACTCGTGCTGTTATAATGCCTGTCCCATGTCGGCCCATGTTTTCCAAACGCAATACCCGCTCTTGTTTTCCAGGGGAGCCCCAGCCTCGGCTTCCGGGGGGAACCAGGAGCTAAGGTACTCATTGTTACAAAATAACACAAGCCCCCCTATTCTACCTAGTTGAATTAGTTGACCTGTTAATTGTTGAGGGCATTTCTGATTGTACGCACCGTGACAACACAACTAGGAGTACCCGTCACTACCCTACGTAACCCTTCACTACCCGCCACTACCCGTCACTACCCGTCACTACCCTACGTAACCCTTCACTACCCGTCACTACCCGTCACTACCCGTCACTACCCTACGTAACCCTTCACTACCCGTCACTACCCGTCACTACCCTACCCTACGTAACCCTTCACTACCCGTCACCCGTCACTACCCGTCACTACCCTACGTAACCCTTCACTACCCGTCACTACCCGTCACTACCCGTCTACCCTACGTGAACCCTTCACTACCCTTCACTACTCTACCTTCACTACTCGTCACTACCCGTCACTACCCGTCACTACCCTACGTAACCCTTCACTACCCGTCACTACCCGTCACTACCCTACGTAACCCTTCACTACCCGTCACTACCCGTCACTACCCGTCACTACCCTACGTAACCCTTCACTACCCGTCACTACCCGTCACTACCCGTCACTACCCGTCACTACCCTACGTAACCCTTCACTACCCGTCACTACCCGTCACTACCCGTCACTACCCTACGTAACCCTTCACTACCCGTCACTACCCGTCACTACCCTACGTAACCCTTCACTACCCGTCACTACCCGTCACTACCCGTCACTACCCTACGTAACCCTTCACTACCGTACTACCCGTCACTACCCTACGTAACCCGTCACTACCCGTCACTACCCTACGTAACCCGTCACTACCCGTCACTACCCGTCACTACCCGTCACTACCCTACGTAACCCGTCACTACCCGTCACTACCCTACGTAACCCTTCACTACCCGTCACTACCCGTCACTACCCGTCACTACCCTCACTACCCGTCACTACCCGTCACTACCCTACGTAACCCTTCACTACCCGTCACTACCCGTCACTACCCGTCACTACCCGTCACTACCCTACGTAACCCGTCACTACCCGTCACTACCCGTCACTACCCGTCACTACCCGTCACACTCACCCCTCACGTACTACCCGTCACTACCCGTCACTACCCGTCACTACCCGTCACTACCCTCACTAACCTTCACTCCCTTCACTACCCGTCACTACCCGTCACTACCCGTCACTACCCCGTCACTACCCTACGTAACCCTTCACTACCCGTCGTAACCCTTCACTACCCGTACCCGTCACTACCCTACGTCACCTGTCACTACCCTCACTACCCGTCACTACCCGTCACTACCCCACTACTCACCCTTCACTACCCGTCACTACCCGTCACTACCCGTCACTACCCGTCACTACCCTACGTAACCCGTCACTACCCGTCACTACCCGTCACTACCCCTACCCTCGTGAACCCGTCACTACCCGTCACTACCCGTCACTACCCTACGTAACCCGTCACTACCCGTCACTACCCGTCACTACCCTCACTAACCCTCACTACCCACCCCGTCACTACCCGTCACTACCCTCACGTAACCCGTCACTACCCGTCACTACCCGTCACTACCCTCACTACCCTTCACTACCCGTCACTACCCGTCACTACCCGTCCCTTCACTACCCGTCACTACCCTCGTAACCCGTCACTACCCGTCCTACCCGTCACTACCCGTCACTACCCGTCACTACCCTACTAACCCGTCACCCGTCACTACCCGTCACTACCCGTCACTACCCGTCACTACCCGTCACTACCCTACGTAACCAGTCACTACCCGTCACTACCCTACGTAACCCTTCACTACCCGTCACTACCCGTCACTACCCGTCACTACCCGTCACTACCCTACGTAACCCTTCACTACCCGTCACTACCCGTCACTACCCGTCACTACCCTACGTAACCCTTCACTACCCGTCACTACCCGTCACTACCCTACGTAACCCTTCACTGATCACATCGATTGATACAGTCATTTATTTATTATATCAGTTTATTACATTTTAGCTTCCTATTCACTCATTCCACTCAACCATGAACACATTTAAGAATGGAAACGTGTAGCTAGATTTAGACTTTAGAAATATGACATCAGTTGCTTCCCATATAATACCCTGTATAGTGCACCACTTTTGACTATAGCCCTATGGGCCCTGGGAAGAGGCTACCATTTGGGATACAGTCATAATTCACACTTCTGTATCAGTAACCTTTCACACCTCTGTATCAGTAACCTTTCACCCCTCTGTATCAGTAACCTTTCACCCCTCTGTATCAGTAACCTTTCACCCCTCTGTATCAGTAACCTTTCACCCTCTGTATCAGTAACCTTTCACACCTCTGTATCAGTAACCTTTCACACCTCTGTATCAGTAACCTTTCACCCCTCTGTATCAGTAACCTTTCACACCTCTGTATCAGTAACCTCTCCTCACTCCAAATCAAACTAAAGACAGCAGGCTTATGGTTTTCTGGCTGTGTTTTGTGTGTGTGTGTGTGTGTGTGTGTGTGTGTGTGTGTGTGTGTGTGTGTGTGTGTGTGTGTGTGTGTGTGTGTGTGTGTGTGTGGTTGAAATGCATGATTGTGGTTGTCTGTCTGACCTCTGTGTGCATGTCATCTATCTTGGTGATGGTTTGACACATCCTCCTCACCTCTATTCAACCCCCTTCCATCTCTCCCCACCTTTCTCCAATGAAACAGGACCTCTACCCCCCACCCTCCCTCCACCCCTCCTTCCATCTCTCCTAAACTCCTCCCTCATCCCCCTCTTCTCTCTAGTTTTTCCACTGACACGTCTACCTCAAAATTTCACCCGTATCAGTGGAGGTTGGTGGGTGGAGATATAGGAGGATGCCTGAAATGGAATAAATGTAATGGTATCACTATCATGTGTTATATATTACAGTTGAAGGCAGAAGTTTACATACACTTAGGTTGGAGTCGTTAAAACTTGTTTTTCAACCACTCCACAAATTTCTTGTTAACAAGCTATAGTTTTGGCAAGTTTAAATGTATTCGGCTAAGTTGTATGTAAACTTCCGACTTCAACTGTAGCTACCGTTCAGTTCACTCCATTTCAGTCATTATTAGGAGCTATCCTCCCCTCACTAGCCCCCTCTGGTTTGTTCCATCTCAATTATTAAAATATCACCTTGTCTTGAATGGTGTACAGTTTATTATTGCATGACAGTGCTGCCACTGGGATGACTGGAGCCCTATGGAGGCGGCCATTTTGTTTCTTATTCTGAATCTGATCTCGTATCAAATCTGATTTAAAAATGATCGAGATGTAAAATGTTATTGGATGGAGTACAGTTGTCATGTACCATTACAAAAACAACATGTTTCCTTACTGTTGGATGGCAGCTCAGAGATTATTCTAGTACTTTCCATCACCCCCATAATTTGACCTATGTATTGTCTGTAATGAGACTACCTTTAATTGGTCAAAACAGACACTTACATGTAGCATATCTATAACATTACCAACGAATAATATTCCTACTATATTGTATAATATTCCTCCAGTAAAATGCACTGCATTATATATTTCAAACCACATCATCTCTAAACTGTCATGTGGGTGGGTGGGCATGTCGTGGTCTGTGATTGGTGCTGGAATCACTTCCTCCAACTTCCTGTGTGGCTTTATTTCCCTTTATTTCCCTTTATTTCCCTTAGGAAGAAAGATAATGTAGCCCAGAGCTCTATCTCTGTTTCTCTCTCTGTTTCTCTCTCTGTCTTTCACTCCTTTCTCTCGTTCTTCTGATATTCCACCCTCTACTATCTCATCCCCTACACCTCACTCTCTCATCTTCCTCTTTTCCTCCCTGTCTTCTTCTTTTATCACATCTCCTAACACTCTTTTTTAAATTTAATTTGTTTCCTATTTCACCCACATCCCTCTTTCTTCATCCCTCCTTATTCCCCCTCTCTCTATTTCTCGCTCCACATCTCGCTCTTTCTATCTTTACCTTCTCTCTCCCTCCCCCTGCCTCTCAACATCCCAACCTCCTCATCCTCCGGTCTGATTGGCTGATAATGACTGACTGACAAGTGTTCTCCTCTGAATCACCAGGGCAACACGGGGCCACCCGGACCTCGAGGCGTGCCCGGCGACGAGCCGCTAGTAGGCTCATCTATTACCACCATCTACAAAGGAGATAAGGTAACACAGACAGGAGCAGGAGGGGTGGGAGACTGAGGTGGGGGGTTAATGTTCACTGGTGATATGTGTTGCTGGGACTGATGTTGACTTGCCTCCATCTGGTCAAACTGATGTCCCTCTGCTTGTGGTCATGCTAATAACCAGCAGCTGTACTGTCAGCTGTGGATGACATAATGAATGATAGTGATACAGGTATTTGTGGATGACATAATGAATGATAGTGATACAGGTATTTGTGGATGACATAAAGAATGGTAGTGATATGAATGATAGTGATGGTACAGTGCCTTGCGAAAGTATTCGGCCCCCTTGAACTTTGCGACCTTTTGCCACATTTCAGGCTTCAAACATAAAGATATAAAACTGTATTTTTTTGTGAAGAATCAACAACAAGTGGGACACAATCATGAAGTGGAACGACATTTATTGGATATTTCAAACTTTTTTAACAAATCAAAAACTGAAAAATTGGGCGTGCAAAATTATTCAGCCCCCTTAAGTTAATACTTTGTAGCGCCACCTTTTGCTGCGATTACAGCTGTAAGTCGCTTGGGGTATGTCTCTATCAGTTTTGCACATCGAGAGACTGACATTTTTTCCCATTCATCCTTGCAAAACAGCTCGAGCTCAGTGAGGTTGGATGGAGAGCATTTGTGAACAGCAGTTTTCAGTTCTTTCCACAGATTCTCGATTGGATTCAGGTCTGGACTTTGACTTGGCCATTCTAACACCTGGATATGTTTATTTTTGAACCATTCCATTGTAGATTTTGCTTTATGTTTTGGATCATTGTCTTGTTGGAAGACAAATCTCCGTCCCAGTCTCAGGTCTTTTGCAGACTCCATCAGGTTTTCTTCCAGAATGGTCCTGTATTTGGCTCCATCCATCTTCCCATCAATTTTAACCATCTTCCCTGTCCCTGCTGAAGAAAAGCAGGCCCAAACCATGATGCTGCCACCACCATGTTTGACAGTGGGGATGGTGTGTTCAGGGTGATGAGCTGTGTTGCTTTTACGCCAAACATAACGTTTTGCATTGTTGCCAAAAAGTTCCATTTTGGTTTCATCTGACCAGAGCACCTTCTTCCACATGTTTGGTGTGTCTCCCAGGTGGCTTGTGGCAAACTTTAAACAACACTTTTTATGGATATCTTTAAGAAATGGCTTTCTTCTTGCCACTCTTCCATAAAGGCCAGATTTGTGCAATATACGACTGATTGTTGTCCTATGGACAGAGTCTCCCACCTCAGCTGTAGATCTCTGCAGTTCATCCAGAGTGATCATGGGCCTCTTGGCTGCATCTCTGATCAGTCTTCTCCTTGTATGAGCTGAAAGTTTAGAGGGACGGCCAGGTCTTGGTAGATTTGCAGTGGTCTGATACTCCTTCCATTTCAATATTATCGCTTGCACAGTGCTCCTTGGGATGTTTAAAGCTTGGGAAATATTTTTGTATCCAAATCCGGCTTTAAACTTCTTCACAACAGTATCTCGGACCTGCCTGGTGTGTTCCTTGTTCTTCATGATACTCTCTGCGCTTTTAACGGACCTCTGAGACTATCACAGTGCAGGTGCATTTATACGGAGACTTGATTACACACAGGTGGATTGTATTTATCATCATTAGTCATTTAGGTCAACATTGGATCATTCAGAGATCCTCACTGAACTTCTGGAGAGAGTTTGCTGCACTGAAAGTAAAGGGGCTGAATAATTTTGCACGGCCAATTTTTCAGTTTTTGATTTGTTAAAAAAGTTTGAAATATCCAATAAATGTCGTTCCACTTCATGATTGTGTCCCACTTGTTGTTGATTCTTCATAAAAAAAATACAGTTTTATATATTTATGTTTGAAGCCTGAAATGTGGCAAAAGGTCGCAAAGTTCAAGGGGGCCGAATACTTTCGCAAGGCACTGTATTTGTGGATGACATAATGAATGGTAGTGATACAGGTATTTGTGGATGACATAATGAATGATAGTGATACAGGTATTTGTGGATGACATAATGAATGGTAGTGATACAGGTATTTGTGGATGACATAATGAATGGTAGTGATACAGGTATTTGTGGATGACATAATGAATGGTAGTGATACAGGTATTTGTGGATGACATAATGAATGGTAGTGATACAGGTATTTGTGGATGACATAATGAATGATAGTGATACAGGTATCACCTATAGCTGGCTCTGTTGGCTCGCTGGCTGGTTCCTGGAGCCCCCTCTCTCCCTGGCCTATCCCCTCCCTCTACCCCTTCCCTCCCCAGTGTCCCCTCCCCTCCCTCTACCCCTTCCCTCCCCAGTGTCCCCTCCCCTCTCTCCCCCCAGTGTCCCCCCCTCCCTCCCTCTACCCCCTTCCCTCCCCAGTGTCCCCCTCCCTCCTCTCCTCCCCCCAGTGTCCCCCCTCTCTCCCAGTGTCCCCCTCCCCTCCCTCTACCCCTTCCCTCCCCAGTGTCCCCTCCCCTCCCTCTCCCTCCCCCCAGTGTCCCTCCCCTCTCCCTCCCCCAGTGTCCCCTCCTCCCTCTCCCCTTCCCCTCCCCCAGTGTCCTCCTCCCTCCCTCTCCCTCCCCCAGTGTCCCCTCCCCTCCCTCTACCCCTTCCCTCCCCCAGTGTCCCCTCCCCAGTCCTCTACCCCCTTCCATCCCCCCAGTGTCCCCTCCTAAGTAGTTTTGGGTATCTGTACTTTATTTGACTGTTTATATTTTTGAGTACCTCCCTCTCCCTCCCCCCAGTGTCCCCTCCCCCTCTCTCCTCTCCCCCAGTGTCCCTCCTCCCTCCTGTCTCTCCCCTCTCCCCCAGTGTCCCTCCCTCTCCCTCCCCAAGTAGTATTTTACTGTGTCCCTCCCCCCAGTGTCCCCTCCCCTCCTCTCCCTACCCCAGTGTCCCCTCCCTCTCCCTGCCCCAGTGTCCCCCCTCCCCTCCCTCCCCCAGTGTCCCCTCCCTCCCCTCCCCCCAGTCCCCCAGCCCCCTCCCTCCCTCTCCCTGCCCCAGTGTCCCCTCCCCTCTCCCTCCCCCAGTGTCCCTCCCTCCCTCCCCAGTGTCCCTCCTCCCTCTCCCTCCCAGTGTCCCTCCCCTCCCCTCCTCCCCAGTGTCCCCTCCCTCCCTCTGTCCCCCAGTGTCCCCTCCCTCTCCCTCCCTCCCCAGTGTCCCCTCCCTCCCCCAGTCCTCCCCTCCCTCCCCAGTGTCCCCTCCTCCCTCCCCAGTGTCCCCTCCCCTCCCTCTCCCCAGTGTCCCCTCCCCTCCCTCTCCCTCCCCCAGTGTCCCCTCCTCTCCCTCCCCCAGTGTCCCCTCCCTCCCCCCCCAGTCCCCTCCCCTCCCTCTCCCTCCCCAGTGTCCCCTCCCCCCTCCCTCCCCCAGTGTCCCCTCCCCCTCCCTCTCCCTCCCCCAGTGTCCCCTCCCTCTCCCCTCCTCCCCTCCCCAGTGTCCCCTCCTCCCTCTCCCCTTCCCTCCCCAGTGTCCCTCCCCCCTCTCCCCTCCCCCCCAGTGTCCCCTCCCCTCCCTCCCTCCCCTTCCCTCCCCCAGTGTCCCTCCCCTCCCTCTCCCCTCCCCCCAGTGTCCCCTCCCCCAGTGTCCCCTCCCCCAGTCCCCCTCCCCTCCCCCCCCAGTGTCCCTCTCCCCTCCCCCAGTGTCCCCCCCTCCCCTCCCCCCCAGTGTCCCCTCCCTCCCTCTCCCCCTCCCCCCCAGTGTCCCCTCCCTCCCTCTTCCCTCCCCCAGTGTCCCCTCCCTCCCTCTCCCTCCCCCAGTGTCCCCTCCCCCTGTCCCCCCCAGTGTCCCCTCCCCTCCTCTCCCTCCCCCCCCAGTGTCCCCTCCCTCCCTCTCCCCAGTGTCCCCTCCCCTCCCTCCCCAGTGTCCCCTCCCCTCCCCCAGTGTCCCCTCCCCTCCCTCTCCCTCCCCCAGTGTCCCCTCCCCCTCTCCCCCAGTGTCCCCTCCCCTCCCTCCCCCCAGTGTCTCCCCAGTGTCCCCCTCCCCTCCCCAGTGTCCCTCCCCCCCTCCCCAGTGTCCCCTCCCCTCTCCCCTCCCTCCCCCCCAGTGTCCCCTCCCCTCCCCCAGTGTCCCCTCCCTCCCCAGTGTCCCCCTCCCCTCCCCCCCAGTGTCCCCTCCCCCTCCCCCAGTTCCCCTCCCCCCCAGTGTCCCCTCCCTCCCTCTCCCTCCCCCAGTGTCCCCTCCCTCCCTCCCCAGTGTCCCCTCCCCCCCCAGTGTCCCCCCCTCCCTCCCTCCCTCTCCCCCTTCCCTCCCCCAGTGTCCCCTCCCCCTCCCTCTGTCCCCTCCTCCCTCCCCCAGTGTCCCCTCCCTCCTCTCCCCAGTCCCCCCAGTGTCCCCTCCCTCCCTCTCCCTCCCCCAGTGTCCCCTCCCCCCCCTCCCCAGTCCCCTCCCTCCCTCCCCAGTGTCCCCCCCTCTCCCTCCCCCAGTGTCCCCCCCCTGTCCCCTCCCCCCCTCTCCCCTCCCTCCTCCCCAGTGTCCCCTCCCCTCCCCCCTCTACCCCTTCCCCCCCCAGTGTCCCCTCCCTCCCCTCTGCCCTCCCTCCCCCAGTGTCCCCTCCCTCCCTCCCCTCCCCCCCAGTGTCCCCCAGTCCTCTCCCTCCCTCCCCAGTGTCCCCCCCTCTCCCTCCCCCAGTGTCCCCTCCCCTCTCCCCCCCCCCCAGTGTCCCCTCCCCTCCCTCTCCCTCCCCCAGTGTCCCCTCCCCTCTCCCCCCCAGTGTCCCCTCCCTCCCTCTCCCCCCCCAGTGTCCCCTCCCCCTCTCCCTCTCCCCAGTGTCCCCTCCTCCCCTCCTCCCCCAGTGTCCCCCCCTCCCTCCCCTCCCCCCAGTGTCCCCTCCCCTCTCCCTCCCCCAGTGTCCCCTCCCCTCCCTCCCCAGTGTCCCCTCCTCCTCCTCTCCCCTTCCCTCCCCAGTGTCCCCTCCCTCTCCCTCCCCCCAGTGTCCCCTCCCTCCTCCCCCCAGTGTCCCCTCCCTCCCCCTCCCCTCCCCCCAGTGTCCCCTCCCCTCCCTCCCCTCCCCCCAGTGTCCCCTCCCCTCTCCCCCAGTGTCCCCTCCCCTCCCCCCCCAGTGTCCCCTCCCTCCCCTCCCCTCCCCCTCCCCCAGTGTCCCCTCCCCTCCCTCCCCTCCCCCAGTGTCCCCCCCCTCCCTCTCCCTCCCCCAGTGTCCCCCCCTCCCTCCCTCCCCAGTGTCCCCTCCCTCTCCCTCCCCCAGTGTCCCCTCCCTCTCCCCCCAGTGTCCCTCTCCCCTCCCTCCCCCAGTGTCCCTCTCCCTCCCCCAGTGTCCCCTCCCTCCCCCAGTGTCCCCTCCCTCTCCCTCCCCCAGTGTCCCCTCCCTCTCCCTCCCCCCCCAGTGTCCCCTCCCTCCCTCTCCCTGCCCCAGTGTCCCCTCCCTCCCTCCCCCCCCAGTGTCCCCTCCCTCTCCCTCCCCAGTGTCCCCTCCCTCTCCCTCCCCCAGTGTCCCTCCCTCTCCCTCCCCCAGTGTCCCCTCCCTCTCCCTCCCCCAGTGTCCCCTCCCTCTCCCTCCCCCAGTGTCCCCTCCCTCTCCCTCCCCCAGTGTCCCCTCCCTCTCCCCCCAGTGTCCCCTCCCTCTCCCTCCCCAGTGTCCCTCCCCTCCCCCCAGTGTCCCCCCCTCCCTCCCCCCCAGTGTCCCCTCCCTCTCCCTCCCCAGTGTCCCCTCCCCTCTCCCCTCCCCAGTGTCCCTTCCCTCTCCCTCCCCCAGTGTCCCCTCCCTCTCCCTCCCCCAGTGTCCCTCCCCTCCCTCTCCCTCCCCCAGTGTCCCCTCCCCTCCCTCCCCCTCCCCCCCCAGTGTCCCCTCCCTCTCCCTCCCCCAGTGTCCCTCCCCTCCCCCTCCCCCAGTGTCCCCTCCCTCCCTCCCCTCCCCCAGTGTCCCCTCCCCTCCCTCCCCCAGCCCACCCATCACAATGCGATATTTCCTCTATGTTGATGTTGTACACAGAATGCAACGTAAAGAACAGTATTAATTGAAAGATATGTTAGCTAGATTGTTGATTATTTAGGGTGTAGAACACTGTTTCCCATTGTATGACTTTAAACCATTTGGTACTTTTACGTGTTCAGAGAGGCTTTGGTACTGTAGTCAGTTTTTAATTTTTGTATTGTTTTAATTCACAATATATCACAATTAGTTGTGTAATTGGCTTTGTAATAACAACACAAGATGGTACATGTTTTTTCACAACATTACTATAATTGTTGTCATCCACAATGAAGCCGTTTGCCTTCCTTTTGCTTTATGATACTTTGATGTGTCTCTCTCTCTCTCTCTCTCTCTCTCTCTCGCTCTCTCTCGCTCCCTCTCTCTCTCTCTCTCTCTCTCTCTCTCTCTCTCGCTCTCTCTCTCTCGCTCTCTCTCTCTCTCTCTCTCTCTCTCTCTCTCTCTCTCTCTCTCTCTCTCTCACTACCTCTCTCACTACCTCTCTCTCTCTCTCCCTCTCTCCCTCTCTCCCTCTCTCCCCCTCTCCCTCTCTCCCTCTCTCTCTCTCTCTCCCCTCTCTCTCTCTCTCTCCCCCCTCTCTCCCTCTCTCCCTCTCTCTCTCTCTCTCTCTCTCCTCTCTCTCCCTCTCTCCCTTTCTCTCTCTCTCTCTCTCTCCCTCTCTCCCTCTCTCTATCCCTCCCTCCCCCCCCTCCCTCCCTCTCTCTCTCTCTCTCTCTCCTCCCTCTCTCCCTCTCTCCCTCTCTCTCCTCTCTCTCTCTCTCTCTCCCTCCCTCCCTCCCTCCCTCCCTCCCTCCCTCCCTCCCTCCCTCCCTCCCTCCCCCTCCCTCTCTCTCTCTCTGTCTCTCTCTCTCTCTCTCTCCCTCCCTCCCCCTCTCCCTCTCTCCCTCTCTCTCTCTCTCTCTCTCTCTCTCTCTCTCTCAGGGGGAAGGGGGTTACAAAGGAGTGAGTGGACCATCTGGTAGACCCGGCCCACCTGTAAGTGTGTCTGTCTTGTCTGTTGGGGTCAATAAAGATTTATAGAATTGAATATCTCTTTGCGGTCGAGCAAAAGAGCCTTATAGGCCAAAGTCTTATGGGCCCTGCTGGTCAAATGTAGTGCACTACTAGTGAATAGGTTTTAATTTAGGATGCAGTTGTATGTTATAAATGTTTGACTCATACCTCTGTTGTCAGGGTCCTTTTGGCTATCCTGGCGAGAAGGGAGAGAATGGAATTCTGGGGTATCCAGGGGGACGGGTAAGCTCCTCCCCTCCTCTATGTCTGCTATCACCTCAGAGTCCCCATTATCTGTCCTTCCTCCCAAAGTGTGCACTTTTTTTCCTTCCCTTCACTGATTTGAAAGACAGTGATTGGTTTAAGAAATCTGGTGTAAACTCCCTCTATCCCAGGCCAAAATATGTATTATTGTTACACACCCAGAGGGATGTTATGCTGTTTGGGATTCTGGACTCTAAACTATTCTCTGGCGGCCATCTTTTTTCTTCTTCTCTCTTGGCAGGGTCCTCCTGGTTTTAATGGACCTCCCGGATCTCCAGGAAGACCAGTAGGACACACACACACACACACACACACACCTAAAATAAATAATGAATTGATTTATAAATGGATGATCAGATGAATGAACCAATTAACAAATTAACTGATGCATCTCTCACCCACACAGGGATTCTCAGGCAGTCCAGGGTTCCCCGGGCAACCAGGCTACAGTGGACCTAAGGTAAGCCAAGAGGGGGAAAAATACTTATTTCAATAAATGAATGCATGACTGTGTACTTGTTACAAACTGAATGTCAGGTAATGTTGCCTTGAATAGGCAGCCCAATTCTGATCTATTGCCCAATTATTGGCAGAAGAGCTGATCTGATTGTCAAAAGACAAATTAGTAGATAAAGACTCGAATTGGGCATCCCTTGAACGCAGTCTTGTTCTGAGAGGGTTTGGGGTTGAGTTACTAGGTACCAGTCTGCCAGCAGGGGGTGCTAAAGTGAACATATTTCGTTTTTCTCTGTTTGTCTTTTAGGGTGACCAGGGGGAACAGGGGCCTCCCGGGCCCCCCATCTACGCAGACACACAAGGGTTGGCTGTTCAAGGTGACACACACACACACAGACACAGACACACACATGTTATGTACTGTATCATGAAAATAATGAATTGTATTAATGATACCCACAATCCCCTCTGATTGGTTGCAGGAGCACCAGGTGACAATGGTATCGACGGCTTCCCCGGCCAACCTGGTGACACTGGATCTCCAGGGTTTCCAGGACAACCAGGACGACCAGGCGACTCCTTCGGCGATGGTAACACGGAGAAACATGCACTATCTAGATGCATGCACACACACACATGCAAACACACACACATGCTTACAGGCATACACACACACACACACATGCTTACAGGCAGACACACATACACAGACACACAAGCACACACACATACACAGACACACAAACACCTCTGATTTCCACAAGACACAAAACGAATACAGGCGAGAGTCAAACCTTCTTCTGTTCCATTTTGTACCCCGCCCTCTTTTCTCTCTTCTGTTGTATTTTCTTCCATCCCTCCTCCTCTCCTGTCATCTCCTCCTCTCTCCTCCTCTCCTGTCATCTCCTCCCTCCTCCTCTCTTCTCTCCTCTCTCCTCCTCTCCTGTCATCTCCTCCCTCCTCCTCTCTTCTCTCCTCTCTCCTCCTCTCCTCTCCTCTCTCCTCCCTCCTCCTCTCTTCTCTCCTCTCTCCTCCTCTCCTATCATCTCCTTCCTCCTCCTCACTTCTCTCCTCTCTCCTCCTCTCCTGTCATCTCCTCCCTCCTCTTCCCTCCTCCTCTCTTCTCTCCCTCTCTCCTCCTCTCTCTCTCCTCTCCTCTCTCCTCCTCTCCTGTCATCTCCTCCCTCCTCCTCTCTTCTCTCCTCTCTCCTCCTCTCTCCTCCTCTCTCCTCTCCTCTCTCCTCCTCTCCTGTCATCTCCTCCCTCCTCCTCTCTTCTCTCATCCTCTCTCCTCTCCTCTCTCCTCCTCTCCTGTCATCTCCTCCTCTCTTCTCTCCTCCTCTCTCTTCCATCTCCCAAGGTCGAGGAGGCAGCCCAGGGTTCCCTGGCACCTTAGGACCTAAGGGAGAGAGGGGTAACCCCGGCAGACAGAGCTACGGCCCTGAGGGCCTACCAGGAGGACCAGGATTACCAGGACCCCCCGGACCTCCCGGACCACCAGGCAGATCTGGTACGTTACGGCTTCCCAGCAATCAAGTCCAGCCAGACTATTGCAATTCTGCGATCACAAAATGTTTTGCAAAATCAACAATCCTCTCCCCATATTACTAAATGTTTTACACCCCTCCAAATACCTGTATCACTACCATTCATTATGTCATCCACAAATACCTGTATCAATACCATTCATTATGTCATCCACAAATACCTGTATCACTATCATTCATTATGTCATCCACAAATACCTGTATCAATACCATTCATTATGTCATCCACAAATGCCTGTATCAATACCATTCATTATGTCATCCACAAATACCTGTATCACTATCATTCATTATGTCATCCACAAATGCCTGTATCAATACCATTCATTATGTCATCCACAAATACCTGTATCACTATCATTCATTATGTCATCCACAAATACCTGTATCACTATCATTCATTATGTCATCTACAAATACCTGTATCACTATCATTCATTATGTCATCCACAAATACCTGTATCACTACCATTCATTATGTCATCCACAAATACCTGTATCACTATCATTCATTATGTCATCTACAAATACCTGTATCACTATCATTCATTATGTCATCTACAAATACCTGTATCACTACCATTCATTATGTCATCCACAAATACCTGTATCAGGTTTGTTTTGTTTTGATATTTTAACCTGCGTGTCGTGATCGCGTTTGGTGTGGCCGGTTTGGGTTCCGTGTCAGGGCCAAACACTGTACATTAGCATTCCGAAAAAGTAGTGGGTCCTACCACCAGAGTGGGGATGTTGCTGTTACCATGGAAATATTCAGTCCACCAAAACAAACAAACCCAAAATAAGACTAAATCAAGTTTTCCAAGCCGACTAAATGTATATGCATCTTACCTCATTTGCACACACTGTATATAGATTTTTCTACTGTATTATTGACTGTATGTTTGTTTATTCCATGTGTAACTCTGTGTTGTTTGTGTCGAACTGCTTTGCTTTATCTTGGCCAGGTCACAGTTGTAAATGAGAACTTGTTCTCAACTGGCCTACCTGGTTATATAAACGTGTTCTCAACTAGCCTCCCTGGTTAAATAAACGTGTTCTCAACTAGCCTCCCTTGTTAAATAAACGTGTTCTCAACTAGCCTATCTGGTTAAATAAACGTGTTCTCAACTAGCCTACCTGGTTAAATAAAGGTGTTCTCAACTAGCTAACCAGGTTAAATAAATGTGTTCTCAACTAGCCTCCCTGGTTAAATAAACGTATTCTCAACTAGCCTCCCTTGTTAAATAAACGTGTTCTCAACTAGCCTATCTGGTTAAATAAACATGTTCTCAACTAGCCAACCTGGTTAAATAAACGTGTTCTCAACTAGCCTCCCTGGTTAAATAAACGTGTTCTCAACTAGCCTCCCTTGTTAAATAAACGTGTTCTCAACTAGCCTATCTGGTTAAATAAACGTGTTCTCAACTAGCCTATCTGGTTAAATAAACGTGTTCTCAACTAGCCAACCTGGTTTATATAAACGTGTTCTCAACTAGCCTATCTGGTTAAATAAAGGTGTTCTCAACTAGCCAACCTGGTTTATATAAACGTGTTCTCAACTAGCCTATCTGGTTAAATAAAGGTGTTCTCAACTAGCCAACCTGGTTAAATAAACGTGTTCTCAACTAGCCTATCTGGTTAAATAAACATGTTCTCAACTAGCCAACCTGGTTAAATAAACGTGTTCTCAACTAGCCTCCCTGGTTAAATAAACGTGTTCTCAACTAGCCTCCCTTGTTAAATAAACGTGTTCTCAACTAGCCTATCTGGTTAAATAAACGTGTTCTCAACTAGCCTATCTGGTTAAATAAACGTGTTCTCAACTAGCCAACCTGGTTAAATAAACGTGTTCTCAACTAGCCTATCTGGTTAAATAAAGGTGTTCTCAACTAGCCAACCTGGTTAAATAAACGTGTTCTCAACTAGCCTATCTGGTTAAATAAACATGTTCTCAACTAGCCAACCTGGTTAAATAAAGGTGTTCTCAACTAGCCTATCTGGTTAAATAAAGGTGTTCTCAACTAGCCTATCTGGTTAAATAAAGGTGTTCTCAACTAGCCAACCTGGTTAAATAAACGTGTTCTCAACTAGCCTATCTGGTTAAATAAAGGTGTTCTCAACTAGCCTATCTGGTTAAATAAAGGTGTTCTCAACTAGCCTATCTGGTTAAATAAAGGTGTTCTCAACTAGCCAACCTGGTTAAATAAAGGTGTTCTCAACTAGCCTATCTGGTTAAATAAAGGTGTTCTCAACTAGCCTATCTGGTTAAATAAAGGTGTTCTCAACTAGCCTACCTGGTTAAATAAAGGTGTTCTCAACTAGCCTATCTGGTTAAATAAAGGTGTTCTCAACTAGCCTACCTGGTTAAATAAAGGTGTTCTCAACTAGCCTACCTGGTTAAATAAAGGTGTTCTCAACTAGCCAACCTGGTTAAATAAAGGTGTTCTCAACTAGCCTACCTGGTTAAATAAAGGTGTTCTCAACTAGCCTATCTGGTTAAATAAAGGTGTTCTCAACTAGCCAACCTGGTTAAATAAAGGTGTTCTCAACTAGCCTATCTGGTTAAATAAAGGTGTTCTCAACTAGCCTACCTGGTTAAATAAAGGTGTTCTCAACTAGCCTATCTGGTTAAATAAAGGTGTTCTCAACTAGCCAACCTGGTTAAATAAAGGTGTTCTCAACTAGCCTATCTGGTTAAATAAAGGTGTTCTCAACTAGCCTATCTGGTTAAATAAAGGTGTTCTCAACTAGCCTACCTGGTTAAATAAAGGTGTTCTCAACTAGCCTATCTGGTTAAATAAAGGTGTTCTCAACTAGCCTATCTGGTTAAATAAAGGTGTTCTCAACTAGCCAACCTGGTTAAATAAAGGTGTTCTCAACTAGCCTATCTGGTTAAATAATGGTGTTCTCAACTAGCCTCCCTGGTTAAATAAAGGTGTTCTCAACTAGCCTATCTGGTTAAATAAAGGCGTTCTCAACTAGCCTATCTGGTTAAATAAAGGTGTTCTCAACTAGCCTATCTGGTTAAATAAAGGTGTTCTCAACTAGCCAACCTGGTTAAATAAACGTGTTCTCAACTAGCCTATCTGGTTAAATAAACGTGTTCTCAACTAGCCTATCTGGTTAAATAAAGGTGTTCTCAACTAGCCAACCTGGTTAAATAAAGGTGTTCGCAACTAGCCAACCTGGTTAAATAAACGTGTTCTCAACTAGCCTATCTGGTTAAATAAACGTGTTCTCAACTAGCCAACCTGGTTAAATAAAGGTGTTCTCAACTAGCCAACCTGGTTAAATAAAGGTGTTCTCAACTAGCCTACCTGGTTAAATAAACGTGTTCTCAACTAGCCAACCTGGTTAAATAAAGGTGTTCTCAACTAGCCAACCTGGTTAAATAAAGGTGTTCTCAACTAGCCTACCTGGTTAAATAAACGTGTTCTCAACTAGCCAACCTGGTTAAATAAACGTGTTCTCAACTAGCCTATCTGGTTAAATAAACATGTTCTCAACTAGCCAACCTGGTTAAATAAACGTGTTCTCAACTAGCCTCCCTGGTTAAATAAACGTGTTCTCAACTAGCCTCCCTTGTTAAATAAACGTGTTCTCAACTAGCCTATCTGGTTAAATAAACGTGTTCTCAACTAGCCTATCTGGTTAAATAAACGTGTTCTCAACTAGCCTATCTGGTTAAATAAACGTGTTCTCAACTAGCCAACCTGGTTAAATAAAGGTGTTCTCAACTAGCCTATCTGGTTAAATAAAGGTGTTCTCAACTAGCCTATCTGGTTAAATAAAGGTGTTCTCAACTAGCCTATCTGGTTAAATAAAGGTGTTCTCAACTAGCCAACCTGGTTAAATAAACGTGTTCTCAACTAGCCTATCTGGTTAAATAAAGGTGTTCTCAACTAGCCTATCTGGTTAAATAAAGGTGTTCTCAACTAGCCTATCTGGTTAAATAAAGGTGTTCTCAACTAGCCTATCTGGTTAAATAAAGGTGTTCTCAACTAGCCTATCTGGTTAAATAAAGGTGTTCTCAACTAGCCAACCTGGTTAAATAAACGTGTTCTCAACTAGCCTATCTGGTTAAATAAACGTGTTCTCAACTAGCCTATCTGGTTAAATAAAGGTGTTCTCAACTAGCCAACCTGGCTAAATAAAGGTGTTCGCAACTAGCCAACCTGGTTAAATAAACGTGTTCTCAACTAGCCAACCTGGTTAAATAAAGGTGTTCTCAACTAGCCAACCTGGTTAAATAAACGTGTTCTCAACTAGCCAACCTGGTTAAATGAACATGACATAAATAAAATAAATGAAATAATACTATCACTGGGGATGGGGGTACATTTCTTCCCTCCCAGTTTTATCATTGGAATGTGATACAAAACAGGCAACCGTGTGCTTTAGGACCATGCGGACGCCTCTGAGCGGTCGGCTGTTTGGAGTGTTTATCCCCCCCACCCCCCACACACTTATAAACCAAAGTTGCGCCCCTGGTTTTGTCCAAAAGATTGACCAACCCATCATATTACATATGAGCTAACTAACAGACCAAATAAACAGAGTTTCTATGTGAGAGGTCAAGTGTGTGTGTGTGTTGTGTGTGTGTTTCAGTCAACAACCAGCCCGGCAGGTTTGACAATCTACCAGGAGCACCAGGACGACCAGGAGGCCAAGGACCACCTGGAGCCAGCGGATACAAAGGACCCAAAGGTAAGACTTCCTATTGCACGCACACACACACTGTCCATATCAACTACACACACACACACACACCAGTATAGCTTCCGTCCCTCTCCTCGCCCCTACCTGGGCTCGAACCAGGGACCCTCTATACACTTTTTTTTTCTACTGTGTTATTGACTTGTTAATTGTTTACTCCATGTGTAACTCTGTGTTGTCTGTTCACACTGCTATGCTTTATCTTGGCCAGGTCGCAGTTGCAAATGAGAACTTGTTCTCAACTAGCCTACCTGGTTAAATAAAGGTGTTCTCAACTAGCCTACCTGGTTAAATAAAGGTGTTCTCAACTAGCCTACCTGGTTAAATAAAGGTGTTCTCAACTAGCCTACCTGGTTAAATAAAGGTGTTCTCAACTAGCCTACCTGGTTAAATAAAGGTGTTCTCAACTAGCCTACCTGGTTAAATAAAGGTGTTCTCAACTAGCCTACCTGGTTAAATAAAGGTGTTCTCAACTAGCCAACCTGGTTAAATAAAGGTGTTCTCAACTAGCCTACCTGGTTAAATAAAGGTGTTCTCAACTAGCCTACCTGGTTAAATAAAGGTGTTCTCAACTAGCCTACCTGGTTAAATAAAGGTGTTCTCAACTAGCCTACCTGGTTAAATAAAGGTGTTCTCAACTAGCCAACCTGGTTAAATAAAGGTGTTCTCAACTAGCCTATCTGGTTAAATAAAGGTGTTCTCAACTAGCCAACCTGGTTAAATAAAGGTGTTCTCAACTAGCCTATCTGGTTAAATAAACGTGTTCTCAACTAGCCTACCTGGTTAAATAAAGGTGTTCTCAACTAGCCTATCTGGTTAAATAAAGGTGTTCTCAACTAGCCAACCTGGTTAAATAAAGGTGTTCTCAACTAGCCAACCTGGTTAGCCTATCTGGTTAAATAAACGTGTTCTCAACTAGCCTACCTGGTTAAATAAAGGTGTTCTCAACTAGCCAACCTGGTTAAATAAAGGTGTTCTCAACTAGCCTACCTGGTTAAATAAAGGTGTTCTCAACTAGCCTACCTGGTTAAATAAAGGTGTTCTCAACTAGCCAACCTGGTTAAATAAAGGTGTTCTCAACTAGCCTACCTGGTTAAATAAAGGTGTTCTCAACTAGCCTACCTGGTTAAATAAAGGTGTTCTCAACTAGCCTATCTGGTTAAATAAACGTGTTCTCAACTAGCCTACCTGGTTAAATAAAGGTGTTCTCAACTAGCCTACCTGGTTAAATAAAGGTGTTCTCAACTAGCCAACCTGGTTAAATAAAGGTGTTCTCAACTAGCCTATCTGGTTAAATAAACGTGTTCTCAACTAGCCTACCTGGTTAAATAAAGGTGTTCTCAACTAGCCTACCTGGTTAAATAAAGGTGTTCTCAACTAGCCAACCTGGTTAAATAAAGGTGTTCTCAACTAGCCTATCTGGTTAAATAAACGTGTTCTCAACTAGCCTACCTGGTTAAATAAAGGTGTTCTCAACTAGCCTACCTGGTTAAATAAAGGTGTTCTCAACTAGCCTACCTGGTTAAATAAACGTGTTCTCAACTAGCCTACCTGGTTAAATAAAGGTGTTCTCAACTAGCCTATCTGGTTAAATAAAGGTGTTCTCAACTAGCCAACCTGGTTAAATAAAGGTGTTCTCAACTAGCCAACCTGGTTAAATAAAGGTGTTCTCAACTAGCCTATC
>NC_088407.1:16094351-16205800 GCF_034236695.1 Oncorhynchus nerka
TCCTAATATGGAGTCCTGCTGAAGAATTAGGATTGCCTAATATGGAGTCCTGCTGAAGAATTAGGATTGCCTAATATGGAGTCCTGCTGAAGAATTAGGATTGCCTAATATGGAGTCCTGCTGAAGAATTAGGATTGCCTAATATGGAGTCCTGCTGAAGAATTAGGATTGCCTAATATGGAGTCCTGCTGAAGAATTAGGATTGCCTAATATGGAGTCCTGCTGAAACATTAAGATGTCCTAATATGGAGTCCTGCTGAAGAATTAGGATTGCCTAATATGGAGTCCTGCTGAAGATTTAGGATTGCCTAATATGGAGTCCTGCTGAAGAATTAGGATTGCCTAATACGGACACCGTATTTATAAAAGCAATAAAGAAACACCATTGGACTCAAATTTGACTAGCTAGCTGACTCTTCTCTGAGACTGAACAACACAAAACCCAACAGCTTTTTGCCACTCATATGAATGAATGTGTGTGTGACTGTTGCTTAAGTTTTCTGACACAATAAAGCTAATGCTAAAAGTTATTTTGAATACAACATGTTATTCTCTTCTGAAAAGAGAGAGAGAAAAAGAGTGCAATGCAAGTACATAAGTAACATGTTTTGTTGTTGTAGTTTAATTAAGTTACTATAAACAGTAGCTACATCATTTTGATAATATCACTTTCTCCCTCTATTTCTCTCCTCTTCCGGAAAACAATAAACTTGGCCGAACATCTCAGAATGATTTTTATTTTGCTTCTACACCTTCATTGCTTGCTGTTTGGGGTTTTAGGCTGGGTTTCTGTACAGCACTTTGAGATATCAGCTGATGTACGAAGGGCTATATAAATACATTTGATTTGATTTGATTTTACCTTAACTGAATGAGCTGAATCTCTAACCTCTGATTTGCTGATTTGCTGATTGTTTGATTTAATTATTTTATTTGGCTTATGCATTGATTGGCTTGACTATATGCAAATGACCTGAATGACCTTGATTGGCTTGCCTTCTACCGTCCTGTCCTCCCATTATCTCTCCCCGTCTCTCTTACTTTATTTCTCTCTCTCTTTCTTTCTTCCCCCTCTTCTTCCCTCTATTTTCATCCCTCCATCTCTCTGATCCTGTGCATGTTTGTCTGACCAGGTGACAGCTGTGGGCAAGAGGGGGTTAATGACGCAGAGGGAGGTGGGAAGCTAAGGAGAACTGCCCTGGAGAGAGAAACCCGAGCCCTAGATACAGTCTTTTAGAGCAACTCTTTGAGATTCAGTTTCAATGGCAGCCATTTTGCCCCCGGGAGTTCCAAGACAATTGGATTCCAGTCTCAGATGGAATGTCATTGTCATGGAACGTTTTGGTGTCAAAATGGATGACAGACAGTTGGCCACGGTACTGTGTACTGTACCTGTGGCTCAGGAGATTCTAGATAATCCAGTGGCCACTGTTTGAATGAAACATCCTAACTGCTCATTTGAACCTTGTCATGGCACAGAAAGGACGTGTCCACCATTTGTTCATGATGTCACAGATGGAAGCTCCTTGTTGCACCACATGATTGGGATTCCATTGGGCTTGACTCAGTTGATGATTGACACTTGATGATGGACATGTTGACCAGTGTTGAGTTCCCAGTAGCTCCTGTCCAGGGTGGCTAGCAACAGCAAGCCGCATGTGATGCCCTGGACCAGAGCTACGTTCCGAGCTACATCTCTCTGGTTAGGAGCTTAATGTTCACATGGTTAGGAGCTTAATGTTCCCATGGTTAGGAGCTTAATGGTCCCATGGTTAGGAGCTTAATGGTCCCATGGTTAGGAGCTTAATGGTCCCATGGTTAGGTCTTAATGGTCACATGGTTAGGTCTTAATGGTCACATGGTTAGGAGCGTAATGGTCCCATGGTTAGGAGCTTAATGGTCCCATGGTTAGGAGCTTAATGGTCCCATGGTTAGGAGCTTAATGGTCACATGGTTAGGAGCTTAATGGTCACATGGTTAGGAGCTTAATGTTCACATGGTTAGGAGCTTAATGTTCCCATGGTTAGGAGCTTAATGGTCCCATGGTTAGGAGCTTAATGGTCCCATGGTTAGGACCTTAATGGTCCCATGGTTAGGAGATTAATGGTCACATGGTTAGGAGCTTAATGGTCACATGGTTAGGAGATTAATGGTCACATGGTTAGGACCTTAATGGTCACATGGTTAGGACCTTAATGGTCACATGGTTAGGAGATTAATGGTCACATGGTTAGGACCTTAATGGTCACATGGTTAGGTCTTAATGGTCCCATGGTTAGGAGCTTAATGGTCCCATGGTTAGGAGCTTAATGGTCACATGGTTAGGAGCTTAATGTTCACATGGTTAGGAGCTTAATGGTCACATGGTTAGGAGCTTAATGGTCCCATGGTTAGGACCTTAATGGTCCCATGGTTAGGAGATTAATGGTCACATGGTTAGGAGCGTAATGGTCACATGGTTAGGAGATTAATGGTCACATGGTTAGGAGCTTAATGGTCACATGGTTAGGACCTTAATGGTCCCATGGTTAGGAGCGTAATGGTCCCATGGTTAGGAGATTAATGGTCCCATGGTTAGGACCTTAATG
Organism: Oncorhynchus nerka; assembly: GCF_034236695.1. Classification (NCBI taxonomy): domain Eukaryota; kingdom Metazoa; phylum Chordata; class Actinopteri; order Salmoniformes; family Salmonidae; genus Oncorhynchus; species Oncorhynchus nerka. Next base: position 16,096,940 of record NC_088407.1, read on the forward strand.
GTCCCATGGTTAGGAGATTAATGGTCACATGGTTAGGAGCGTAATGGTCCCATGGTTAGGAGCGTAATGGTCCCATGGTTAGGAGATTAATGGTCACATGGTTAGGAGCTTAATGGTCACATGGTTAGGAGCGTAATGGTCCCATGGTTAGGAGATTAATGGTCACATGGTTAGGAGCTTAATGTTCCCATGGTTAGGAGCTTAATGGTCACATGGTTAGGAGCGTAATGGTCCCATGGTTAGGAGATTAATGGTCACATGGTTAGGAGCTTAATGTTCACATGGTTAGGAGCTTAATGGTCCCATGGTTAGGAGCTTAATGGTCACATGGTTAGGAGCTTAATGGTCCCATGGTTAGGAGCTTAATGGTCCCATGGTTAGGAGCTTAATGTTCACATGGTTAGGAGCTTAATGGTCCCATGGTTAGGAGCTTAATGGTCACATGGTTAGGAGCTTAATGGTCCCATGGTTAGGAGCTTAATGTTCCCATGGTTAGGAGCTTAATGGTCACATGGTTAGGAGCTTAATGGTCACATGGTTAGGAGCTTAATGGTCCCATGGTTAGGAGCTTAATGGTCCCATGGTTAGGAGCTTAATGGTCCCATGGTTAGGAGCTTAATGGTCACATGGTTTGGTCTTAATGGTCCCATGGTTAGGAGCTTAATGGTCACATGGTTAGGAGCTTAATGGTCACATGGTTAGGAGCTTAATGGTCCCATGGTTAGGAGCGTAATGGTCCCATGGTTAGGAGCTTAATGGTCCCATGGTTAGGAGCTTAATGGTCACATGGTTAGGTCTTAATGGTCACATGGTTAGGAGCTTAATGTTCACATGGTTAGGAGCTTAATGGTCACATGGTTAGGAGCTTAATGGTCACATGGTTAGGTCTTAATGGTCCCATGGTTAGGAGCTTAATGGTCCCATGGTTAGGAGCTTAATGGTCACATGGTTAGGAGCTTAATGGTCCCATGGTTAGGAGCTTAATGTTCACATGGTTAGGTCTTAATGGTCACATGGTTAGGAGCTTAATGGTCCCATGGTTAGCTGGTCCCATGGTTAGGAGCTTAATGGTCCCATGGTTAGGAGCTTAATGGTCACATGGTTAGGTCTTAATGGTCACATGGTTAGGAGCTTAATGGTCACAAATTTGATTTGATTTGATTTGGGTAGCCAATCAGACCTTAATAATACCAAGTTGGAGGGGGGACTACGATGGCGGGTAGCCAATCAGACCTTATGACATTATTCAAATAGTACCAAAGAAAAGACATTCACAGTTACTTACTAAATTTGAATTACTTTTAACAGGCCATGACTATTAGCATTGGTTTAATCAATGACTTACTACTTTAAATCAACACACTGACATTATATCCTCACCATAATCTAACAGAATCATTATCACATCGATGCAAATCCATAAACAAACATGAAGTCTTAACGAATAACAGTAATGTGTTACAGTGATGACCAATATGGATGTATAATCTTCTAGTGGTATTGTACCAGTTTTACTGAGACATAGAGGGCTTTACTCCAGTGTGTGTGTGTTAACCGTGATCTGACTGACTGTTGCTAGGGCTGACGCTACCATGTCGTCTACCTGGTGAGGATGGAATCCCAGGCCTTTCCGGAATACCTGGAAGACTAGGTAACAAACAGACTTCATCACCATGGCAACACTTCCGGTTTTGTCATTTGACAATTATTTTTTACACAGAGGTTGGCAATGTGTGTGTGTGTGTGTGTGTGTGTGTGTGTGTGTGTGTGTGTGTGTGTGTGTGTGTGTGTGTGTGTGTGTGTGTGTGTGTGTGTGTGTGTGTGTGTGTGTGTGTGTGCATGTAGGTCCCAAGGGCGAGCCAGGTTTCCCAGGTGGTCCCGGTCGGCCCGGTTTTGACGGAGGGAAGGGAGAGAGAGGAGACCCAGGTTACGGGGGCCAGCCTGGGCCACAAGGTAAAAACACAGCTATTGTTGCCCCTCCTATTTGACCTTATCACCATTCACCACTCTTTTCCTTTCCAACATGACCATCTACTAACCATCTACTGATCATTTACTGATCATCTACTGACCATCTACTGACCATCTACTGACCCTCTACTGACCATCCACTGACCACTGATATCTATGGTCCATTGTTGATATTTATAGTATATGACTTCTGGCTAGACTGGCTTTTGTTATTGCTGCCAATTACTGCCAATAAATATTTGCTGAATTAAACTGACTTAACTTTCCTATGACTTCCACTTAGTCTTTTGATTTCTGCCAACAACGAATGGCCTTTAGTGTCTGCTAAATGGCATAAATAATAGTGAAAGTAAAGATGTATGGAATTGAACCAACTCTATCCTCATCCTCCCTCCCTCCCAGGTTTCCCTGGCCCCAGAGGAGATGCGGGTGGCCCAGGTATCCCAGGCGAGGGTCGTCCAGGGGCCCCAGGGAAGAACGGGCTCCCGGGGCGGCCAGGGGGGAAGGGCCGGCCGGGGGAGGTGCTGGGGTCCTCAACAGGGCTCCCTGGAACACCTGGGTTCCCAGGAGGACCAGGAGACAAGGGAGAGCCAGGAGCATCAGGACTTCCCGGAGGATCAGGTGGGTCTCAGCATGATAACTACCTAATCATCTAATGAATATCCCTTCAGGAACCAATACAATGTCTATGTAACCAGCCATCTATCTGTCTGTATCATGTTTGAAGGTAAGACCCAGATGCAGACAACGTCGAGTTAACCACCGTTTAATAATCCAACAGGGGCAGGTAATAGACAGGTCGAGGGCAGGCAGGGGTCAGTAAACCAGAGGTTGGGCAACGGTTACCTGACGGCAGGCAGGCTCAGGGTCAGGCAGAGTGGTCAGGCAGGCGGGCTTAGAGTCAGGACAGGCAAGGGTCAAAACCAGGAGGGCGAGAAAAAGAGAGACTGGGGAAAAGTAGGAGCTGAGACAAAAAAACGTTGTTTGACTTGAACAAACAAGAGGAAGTGCCACAGACAGACAGAAAACACAGGTAGAAATACCCAGGGGATAACGGGGAAGATGGGCGACAGCTGGAGGGGGGTGGAGACAAGCACAAGGACAGGTGAAACAGATCAGGGTGTGACAGTTAGTCTGTCTGTCTGTCTCTCTATGAAAACGCTTTAAACTACCTACAACTTCAAAGCCTTCATAAAGCCTTTAAAATGCCCGCATAGATGCTTCACATATTATTTAGTGGGGATGTTTCTTTGTGGCTCTGTCTATCTGTGCTGTATGTTCCTGTGGGCCCTGCTGTATGTTCCTGTGGGCCCTGCTGTATGTTCCTGTGGGCCCTGCTGTATGTTCCTGTGGGCCTGCGGGCCCTGCTGTATGTTCCTGTGGGCCCTGCTGTATGTTCCTGTGGGCCCTGCTGTATGTTCCTGTGGGCCCTGCTGTATGTTCCTGTGGGCCCTGCTGTATCTTACCTTGTGTCCCATATTATCCCAGGTTTTGATGGTCGGTCGGGCATTCCCGGAGCTAAGGGTGAGCGCGGTACGGATGGCTACCCCGGAACTCTAGGTCTTCCCGGACTTCCTGGAGACAGAGGCAATGGATTTCCCGGTCCTGCTGGACCAGCCGGAAGCAAAGGATTTCCCGGTACTCCAGGTGAGAGTCGGAACTCAGAACACTGACTAATTGAAACCCAGTAGGAATTTTGTCCAGAATGTTTGGGAATGTTGTCATTAATTCATTGAATCCATTTATTCCAGCTCCCAGATATCTTCTACTTGTTGTTTTTCCTTTTAGCCCACAGAGAAAACACACTCTTTCCTCCTTTTAGCCCACAGAGAAAGCACACAGACCCACTTCTACTTTTAGCCCACAGAGAGAACACACAGAGACTCTCTCCTCCTTTTAGCCCACAGAGAGAACACACAGAGACTCTCTCCTCATTTTAGCCCACAGAGAGAACACACAGAGACTCTCTCCTCCTTTTAGCCCACAGAGAGAACACACAGACTCTCTCCTCCTTTTAGCCCACAGAGAGAACACACAGAGACTCTCTCCTCCTTTTAGCCCACAGAGAGACACACAGAGACTCTCTCCTCCTTTTAGCCCACAGAGAGAACACACAGAGACTCTCTCCTCCTTTTAGCCCACAGAGAGAACACACAGAGACTCTTCCTTTTAGCCCACAGAGAGAACACACACAGACTCCCTCCTCCTTTTAGCCCACAGAGAGAACACACAGAGACTCTCTCCTCCTTTTAGCCCACAGAGAGAACACACAGATACTCTCTCCTCCTTCATACCTTTGTTGATTGTGAAGGCTCCCCACCAATCCTCTCCTTTATAGATATGTTCTCTCTATTTCCTGACCTTCAGTTTGCTTGCCTGTAAATCCACTGGTTGCCTGTTTGTGATCTCCATCACCAAAAGCATCTCCTCACCCTCTTTCTCTCTTCACCATCATCTCCATCCATCCTATCATCCTTCCATCCCTCTCTTTTTGGTGTTGGGTCTCTCCCTAGGCTGTCAAGGTGAGCTACTCCCTTCCATTCATCCCTCCATCCCTCACTCCATCTCAGACCACTTCTCCATCTCAGAACAACCCCAATCGCCCCCCTCTGCCCATCTCACCACCTCTCAATGCTCCTTTGGAGTGTCACATTTTAGAACAACCTGCGTCTAGAACTCCCGACGGATCTAAACCCAGAGCATTTGAGTCCAAAGAAAGATATGGAAGAAATTGTAGTTTGAAACCCTGACTAAACTTAACTAAAGCAGGTGTGTGTGTCGCTGTAACATTGATAAGCTTGTGTGAACCCTTGACCCCATCATAGCTATCCAACCCACTCACCTAAAACGTTGAGCCTAGAAGCCTGTTCTAGAAAACAGCAACCATAGAGGGCTTTCTAGAAACTTCTAGAAGACAGCAACCACAGAAGCTTGTTCTATAAACTTCTAGAAGACAGCAACCATAGATGCCTGTTCTAGAAACGTGTAGAAGACAGCAACAACAGAAGGCTTTCTAGAAACTTCCAGAAGACAGCAACCACAGATGGCTTTCTAGAAACGTGTAGAAGACAGCAACCACAGAAGGCTTTCTAGAAACTTCCAGAAGACAGCAACCACAGATGGCTTTCTAGAAACTTCCAGAAGACAGCACCATAGAAGGCTTTCTAGAAACTTCCAGAAGACAGCACCATAGAAGGCTTTCTAGAAACTTCCAGAAGACAGCACCATAGAAGACTTTCTAGAAACTTCCAGAAGACAGCAACCATAGGCTTTCTAGAGTGTATTTATGTGTCAGAGCTATCTAATTTTACTCTGGAATTGCACTTGAGTGTACAGTATATATTTTATCATAAACATTGGCATGATCATTTTTTCATCCCTTGATAAGATATTTTACTGGTTACAGTCAAATATGTTAACTAGAGGTAATACTTTATACCCATGTGCCTATTCTACCTTTTAATTCATTCATTCAGCAACCTGAACCCTTATGCATCTTAAACTACGACAGGAAAGAATGTAACTGGACATGCCTTGCGTGTGTCGGCTCATACTGTATGTTTCATTCTGAATTGTCAAAATCCCTTTCATTGTAATTTTGATACTGCATATTACAATAGTACTGCTTATGGACAGCAAGGTATGTTGTGTTTCTGACAGTACAATACAGGTAAGTTGTGTTTCTGACAGCATGTTACAATGTTATATTCATGTAATGTTTCTATATTTGTATTTATCAGCATTTCTCCCTCCCTTTTGGAATGTCATTGAATGTACTCCTTTGATTCCCAGAGGAAAGTGTTGTGCCTGACTGTGTCCTCCCGATCCCCACCCAGGCTACCCCGGTTTAAAAGGAGCCAGAGGTGACACAGGCTTCCCAGGCCCAACTGGGAGGAAGGGACAACCAGGACAACCAGGAGGGGATGGATCATCAGGACTCAGGGGCCTTCTGGGACCACCGGGCCCCGGGGGAAGAAACGGCATCCCTGGGAGACCAGGAAGGAAGGGTAAGGGGGGATACTTATTATCAATTAAAGATCCATAGCTAACTTCCTATAGCCTTAATAGCCGTACATTTTCTATTAAAGCCATGCGTGAGGAAGGGGGGAAATCTTCAACACACATCTACAGCTGGTTACAGTAACTTCCTGGTCAGGGTAAATGACTGTCTATTCAGTGTACTACTTTTGAATAGATGGGACTTTCTAGAGATAAGCAGGACCTGTACACACTATTCCTCCATCTTTATTTGGCAAAAACAGTTACAACGCTTCGATCCAAAAGTAGATCTTCGTCAGATCCACTATAGGCATTTTTAAACATCTTTTGTTTTCCCCACTCACAGGCGAGAGCGGTTACCCTGGACTGGTAGGTTTCCCCGGAATGCCTGGTAACCCTGGAAGACCTGGTGGACCAGGAGGTAAAGGAGCTCCGGGGTTCTCAGGAAAAGATGGCCTGCCCGGTGACTTCGGAGCGCCAGGACCTAAAGGTACAGGATTGGGAATGACAGAATCAATGGAATGATGGGAAGAGAGTGGATAGGGTCTGACAGTTCATCATTCTGGTCTGACAGTTCATCATTCTGGTCTGACAGTTCATCATTCTGGTCTGACAGTTCATCATTCTGGTCTGACAGTTCATCATTCTGGTCTTGACAGTTCATCATTCTGGTCTGACATAATGAATAGTCTGACAGTTCATCATTCTGGTCTGACATAATGAATAGTCTTGACAGTTCATCATTCTGGTCTGACATAATGAATAGTCTTGACAGTTCATCATTCTGGTCTGACAGTTCATTATTCTGGTCTGACATAATGAATAGTCTTGACAGTTCATCATTCTGGTCTGACATAATGAATAGTCTTGACAGTTCATCATTCTGGTCTGACAGTTCATCATTCTGGTCTGACAGTTCATCATTCTGGTCTTGACAGTTCATCATTCTGGTCTGACATAATGAATAGTCTGACAGTTCATCATTCTGGTCTGACATAATGAATAGTCTTGACAGTTCATCATTCTGGTCTGACATAATGAATAGTCTTGACAGTTCATCATTCTGGTCTGACAGTTCATTATTCTGGTCTGACATAATGAATAGTCTTGACAGTTCATCATTCTGGTCTGACATAATGAATAGTCTTGACAGTTCATCATTCTGGTCTGACATAATGAATAGTCTTGACAGTTCATCATTCTGGTCTGACATAATGAATAGTCTTGACAGTTCATCATTCTGGTCTGACATAATGAATAGTCTTGACAGTTCATCATTCTGGTCTGACATAATGAATAGTCTTGACAGTTCATCATTCTGCTCTGACATAATGAATAGTCTTGACAGTTCATCATTCTGGTCTGACATAATGAATAGTCTTGACAGTTCATCATTCTGGTCTGACAGTTCATCATTCTGGTCTTGACAGTTCATCATTCTGGTCTGACATAATGAATAGTCTGACAGTTCATCATTCTGGTCTTGACAGTTCATCATTCTGGTCTGACATAATGAATAGTCTTGACAGTTCATCATTCTGGTCTGACAGTTCATCATTCTGGTCTTGACAGTTCATCATTCTGGTCTTGACAGTTCATCATTCTGGTCTGACAGTTCATCATTCTGGTCTGACAGTTCATCATTCTGGTCTTGACAGTTCATCATTCTGGTCTGACATAATGAATAGTCTGACAGTTCATCATTCTGGTCTGACATAATGAATAGTCTGACAGTTCATCATTCTGGTCTGACATAATGAATAGTCTGACAGTTCATCATTCTGGTCTTGACAGTTCATCATTCTGGTCTTGACAGTTCATCATTCTGGTCTGACAGTTCATCATTCTGGTCTGACAGTTCATCATTCTGGTCTTGACAGTTCATCATTCTGGTCTGACATAATGAATAGTCTGACAGTGCATTTGTTTTGGTTTAGTTTCACGTTTTTTTTATTGATTTGGGATTTGTTCTTACCCTACTGTGTAGAAGAGACACTAACTCTATCAGGTACAGATATAATCTAAATTACATGTGTGTGTGTGTGTGTGTGTGTGTGTGTGTGTGTGTGTGTGTGTGTGTGCATACGTGTGTACGTATACTCACTTTTGCGTGTGTGTGTGCGTGCGTGTGTGATCCAGGTGACCAAGGTTACCGTGGTCTCCCTGGCCCACCCGCTCTGCCCCCCAGGGTAGATTACCTGGAGAAGGGACAGAGGGGCGACAACGGTGCCAACGGACTACCTGGTTTCCCTGGACCTAGAGGTAGGTGGTAGGCTACAAATCTAAATCCTTAGCCATTTTGTGCCAAATGTATGTCATCAACAAGCTCCTAAAGCTTGTCTGTCAAATCTGTGTCACCAACAAGCTCCTAGAGTCGCCATTTTGTGCCTCCCTGTCCCAAGGTGACAAGGGTTTCCCGGGCCAGCCTGGTCGTCAGGGTTTGCCCGGGCTGCCTGGTTATGCTGACAGGGCTAAAGGGGAACCAGGACTCCCCGGTCTCCCCGGACGCCCAGCCGGGCCAGGCTACCCAGGCCCTATTGGATCTCCCGGTATCATCGGCTTCCCTGGCATGCCTGGACCAAGGGTAGGCACATACACCACCATAGAAAGAGTTTAACAGTGACACTGTGGGCAGTAAACAGAAGTGGCAGTTGATGTTAAACTGAGTTTGATATATTTAGAAGTACTGTAGCAGTTGATGTTTTACTGAGTTTGATATATTTAGAAGTACTGTAGCAGTTGATGTTGTACTGAGTTTGATATATTTAGAAGTACTGTAGTAGTTGATGTTAAACTGAGTTTGATATATTTAGAAGTAGCAGTTGATGTTATACTGTGTTTGACATATTTACAATGTTGTGTCTTTGAATTATATGACATGCTGTTTTACCAAATCATTTACCTAAGATTGAATTGATTACGTGATTGAATTGAACCATTCAACAATTGAACCATTAATAACCTGGGGAACTGCTGGCGCATTCATTTATATATCCCGAATCCACTCACTTAAAAAAGATCTGAACATCTTTTATATCAATAGCAGTCAATAATTAATCGTCACCTCGATCGGTCTCATTCTGATTGTCGTAAGTACTTGGTTATCTGCACGAACCCTATCTAATAAGTTGAGTCAGCAATACACAAATTGGCTTAATTATTTATTTACTAAATACCTAAATAATCACACAGAATTACATATATACACAGGACAGATCACACATCGATTACTAATCATGACATGAAAAGCCCCTAGTGGACTAACCCGATATGAAGGCTGGTTACACAAAGGAAGGGGTTGGGGTTTGAATGAAAGAGCGGGAAGACTGAGGGACAAATGGATGGTCTCTATTGGACCTTGAGAAGCTATGCTACCGTAAATACACAATCGTATGCATTCTAATAACAGCTCATTCGGAAAGGAAAATGCAAGATAAACTTAGCAAAAAAAGAAACGTCCTCTCACTGTCAACTGTGTTTATTTTCCGCAAACTTAACATGTGTAAATATTTGTATGAACATAACAAGATTCAACAACTGAGACATAAACTGAACAAGTTCCACAGACATGTGACTAACAGAAATGGAATAATATGTCCCTGATCAAAGGGGGGATCAAAATCAAGTCATTATCTGGTGTGGCCACCAGCTACATTATGTACTGCAGTGCATCTCCTCCTCATGGACTGCACCAGATTTGCCAGTTCTTGCTGTGAGATGTTACCCCACTCTTCCACCAAGGCACCTGCAAGTTCCCGGACATTTCTGGGGGGCCCTAGCCCTCACCCTCTGATCCAACAGATACCAGACGTGCTCAATAGGATTGAGATCCGGGCTCTTCGCTGGCCATGGCAGAACACTGACATTCCTGTTTTGCAGGAAATCATGCACAGAACAAGCTGTATAGCTGGTGGAATTGTCATGCTGTAGGGTCATGTCAGGATGAGCCTGCAGGAAGGGTACCACATGAGGGAGGAGGATGTCTTCCCTGTAACACACAGCGTTGTCATGCTGTAGGGTCATGTCAGGATGAGCCTGCAGGAAGGGTACCACATGAGGGAGGAGGATGTCTTCCTGTAACACACAGCATGCTGGATTGTCAGGATGAGCCTACAGGAAGGGTACCACATGAGGGAGGAGGATGTCTTCCCTGTAAACACACAGCATTGTCATGCTGGAGGGTCATGTCAGGATGAGCCTGCAGGAAGGGTACCACATGAGGGAGGAGGATGTCTTCCCTGTAACACACAGCGTTGTCATGCTGGAGGGTCGTGTCAGGATGAGCCTACAGGAAGGGTACCATATGAGGGAGGAGGATGTCTTCCCTGTAAACACGCAGCGTTGTCATGCTGGAGGGTCGTATCAGGATGAGCCTACAGGAAGGGTACCACATGAGGGAGGAGGATGTCTTCCCTGTAACACACAGCGTTGTCATGCTGGAGGGTCGTGTCAGGATGAGCCTACAGGAAGGGTACCACATGAGGGAGGAGGATGTCTTCCCTGTAACACACAGCGTTGTCATGCTGGAGGGTCGTGTCAGGATGAGCCTACAGGAAGGGTACCACATGAGGGAGGTGGATGTCTTCCCTCTAACACACAGCATTGAGATTGCCTGCAATGACAACGAGCTTAGTCCGATGATGCTGTGACACACCGCCCCAGACCATGACGGACCCTCCACCTCCAAATCGATCCCGCTCCAGAGTACAGGCCTCGGTGTAACGCTCATTCCTTCGACGATAAATGCAAATCCGACTATCACCCCTGGTGAGACAAAACTGCGACTTGTCAGTGAAGAGCACTTTTTGCCAGTCCTGTCTGGTCCAGCGACGGTGGGTTTGTGCCCATAGGTGACGTTGTTGCCGGTGATTTCTGGTGAGGACCTGCCTACAACAGGACTACAAGCCCTCAGCCCTCAGCCTATTGTGGACAGTCTAAGCACTGATGGAGGGATTGCGTGTTCCTGGTGTAACTCGGGCAGTTCTTGTTGCCATCCTGTACCTGTCCCACATGTGTGATGTTCGATTGTACCAATCCTGTGCAGGTGTTGTTACATGTGGTCTGCCACTGCGAGGACGATCAGCTGTCCGTTCTGTCTCCCTGTAGCGTTGTCTTAGGTATCTCTCAGTACGGACATTGCAATCCCAGCATGGTGATCGTCACCTCCACGTTGGAATTCTCCCTTTTAAACGTATGGACACCAGTCCTCACGTCACTAGGAACTGAATTTGACTTCCGTTAACAGGCTTTTATACTGTGGGAGAGAAGGGCGTGTTTCATAGTTCTCAACCAATGTCTGTTCACTTGGGCGTGGCCATTGAGTGAGCATAGTTTACTTATGAAAACAATTCTCTCATTTAGAAGATAAAATTACTTTTCATCTTTTCACAAATGTCATATTTAAACATTTAAATTGCACAACAATTCCATGTGAATCTGATATCTAGAATGTGGAGACTTTCCAAGATACAATTTATGTCACCCTATCATCAGATATAATGTCCCAGAAACCAACTGATCTGACGTCATATTCTTTAAGTACCAACGGACACTTTCAACTGGTTAAGAAAGGAAATATTGTTCCATTTCCCAACCTTTTGATGTTACCATACTCTCTCTATGTAGACAAAGGGCTTTCCAATAGTCCATTCTGTAGAGTGGAGAAAAAATGGGAAAGGGTATTTATGGGGGGGGGTCATAAACCTCACAAAACAGGGCAACGTCATGACACTGAATTTGATTTATTTAGAAGTGGCAGTTGATGTTAAACTGAGTTTGAAATATGTGACCCTCCACGTGGATTCGATCCTATGTAGCAAAAATGTAAATGTTTTTTTTTTACATTGGATAAAAGTAGAGACTGCAGTTGAGGAACAATGTTAAATGTAAATTAATAAACTCGTAATCCCACTTTTGAGAAAATGGCCCTTGAATGGCCCTTGAATGTTTTGCTACATAGGTGTAGCAAAACATTCAAGGGCCATTTTCTCAAAAGTTCTACTACTGTAGTGCTCTTCTTTGTCTACACCCATTCATCGTCATTCACACCCTCTTAAGCCTTATCTCCATCCATCTCTTTAAGAGAGGCCATGTGCTAAACAGAGTGAGTATCCTAATCTGAATTTAGTGCAGGTCATGTTGATCTTCACATTATTGTCTCTGGTAAACACACACTATATTGACTCAAATGTTTTTGTTTTTTGTCACACACACCGGATGCAGGTGTAAACAGTACTGCGAAATGGTTACTTGCAATATCATAAACCGAAAGAGTCCAGAAATGTTTTTCATTCATATTTTATAATTATTTGATGACGCTTACCCAGACAGACTTGTCTAAATTGATGTGTCATGTGAAAGAATAGCTATAACCACCCCCCAGCCACATCTAGCTAAGTGGACGGGTCACTATTTTCTAGACATGTAAACATGTTCATGAAATACAATAGATCGCCGTAATTTTCCCCAGACACAGCTGGCTAACTTGAGGGGTTATGTAATCATCTGGTGAAGTTGAGTCAAAGATTTGTTATAACTAAACCAAGATAGACCACACAGACTGTTGTTTCAAATTGGAACAAATTAGTCATAGTGGGCAGAACAAGTAAGGAGGTGGGCAGAGCCAAGCATGAGCTAGCGAGATGCTATTGGCGCGTTCTAGCAAACATTTGAATATTTCCATTAGGGAACGCCTACTCTATGAAGTGAACATGTGCAATAACTCAATTCACCTTTGCACTCCTTCTAAACCAAGCACATTTTTAAAACTTTGGTAAAGGGTAACGTCTAGAAGAATTTGTCTACTCTGTATGTAACAGATTATAGTTTTGGGAACAGAAAACTGTATTGAGATCAAAGGTTTCATCAATGAGAAAATTAGCAGAATATCGGCCCAAATCCACCACGTTCTATCTTCACCCACTGCCAGCCACTGCCAGCCACTGGGCTTCCTCTCACTACCATATTTGGTAGTGACTGGAAACGCCAAGCGGATGCTTCACATTTATACATCCAGTGAAATATCTGTCTCATTGTTCTATTTGTGGTGGAATCTTTTGTTTAGACATGTAGCTAGCTAGCTAAACAATGAACCGGCATAATCCCAATTCATACTACTACAAATACAAGCATTGTCATAGCTGTAGTATGAATCTGCAGGTAGCTAAATCTAACCAACTAGGTTAACATTGTGCTTTAACTAGCAATGCAAATGGTTTCTGATTTAAAAAATATTACTACACAGATCATACACTTAACGTTAGCTAGCGAACCAGCAAGCTAATGTTTGCTAGCTAGCTAACAGTATGCTTTAACTTGCAATCAAAACCATTTCTGACAAGATTAGAAACGTATAATATCTGAAAATGTAGCGAGACTCTTACCCGTATACATGGATGCATGTTAAATGCTTTCAGTCTGCCGTGAAGCAAATAGTTTTGCAGCTACATCTTTGCTACATCTTTGTAGCTACATCTTGTTTGGCCAGCGTTGTGTCAAGTCACTCCGGTTCACACTGAGCGTGGCGTGTGCAGAAAGTATCCCATCACAACTTTTCCCAACTGATCTGTTGAAAGCGCCTGCTAAATTCAGGGAATCAATGTTCTTGAGAAAAGTAGAATTTTTTTTGTAGTTCTCAACAGCTAACGTTACATCTTTCAAAAACGCTGTGCCATTTCTGCTTAAAAATGCATTTGAATACAAATCAAAATGCCTCTTGTGAAGTAGTGACGTGTGACATACGCCTAGCTTCCTGAAACTGTAACATATTTAGAAGTGCCAGTTGATGTTGCAGTTTTTTTCCGTAGGGTGACGATGGCAGTTCTGGTTTCCCTGGTAACCCTGGAGTCCCTGGTCAGCCAGGATCTAAAGGTGAGTGGCTGTCACCTGTCTGTATACCTACCTGTGATGCTCTCTTCTCTGTACCATTCTCTTAAACTCTGAAGGGTTGGAAAAGGTTCATAAGAAAGCATTTCCCTGTACAGTCTACACCAGCTGTTTTCGGCCCCATGTGATAAATACAATTTGATTTGATTTCATGGTCTCTTCTCTGTGCCATTTTTTAAATGTATATTTTATTTCACCTTTATTTAACCAGGTAGGCCAGTTTAGAACAAGTTCTCATTTACAACTGCGACCTGGCCAAGATAAAGCAAAGCAGTTCGACACATAAATCAAATCAAATGTTATTTATCACATACACATGGTTAGCAGATGTTAATGCGAGTGTAGCGAAATGCTTGTGCTTCTAGTTCCGACCATGCAGTAATATCTAACAAGTAATCTAACCTAACAATTTCACAACAACTACCTTAAACACACAGGTGTAAAGGAATGAATAAGAATATGTACATAAAAATATATGAATGAGCGATGGCCGAACAGCATAGGCAAGATGCCGTAGATGGTATAGAGTACAGTATATACATATGAGAGTAATGTAGGGTATGTAAACATTATGTAAAGTGGCTAGTGAAACATTTATTATATCAATTTTTATGTGAATAGGCAGTGGCTCGGGTGGTTGTTGTCCTTGATGATCTTTATGGCCTTCCTGTGACATCGGGGGGTGTAGGTGTCCTGGAGGGCAGGTAGTTTGCCCCCGGTGATGCGTTGTGCAGACCTCACTACCCTCTGGAGAGCCTTCCGGTTCTGGGCGGAGCAGTTGCCGTACCAGGCGGTGATACAGCCCGACAGGATGCTCTCGATTGTGCATCTGTAAAAGTTTGTGAGTGTTTTTAGTGACAAGCCGAATTTCTTCAGCCTCCAGCCTTCTTCACCACGCTGTCTGTGTGGGTGGACCATTTCAGTTTGTCCGTGATGTGTACGCAGAGGAACTTAAAACTTTTCACCTTCTCCACTACTGTCCCGTCGATGTGGATAGGGGGCTGCTCCCTCTGCTGTTTCCTGAAGTTCACGATCATCTCCTTTGTTTTGTTGACATTGAGTGTGAGGTTATTTTCCTGACACCACACTCTGAGGGCCCTCACCTCCTCCCTGTAGGCCTTCTCGTCGCTGTTGGTAATCAAGCCTACCACTGTAGTGTTGTCTGCAAATTTCATGATTGAGTTGGAGGTGTGCATGGCCACGCAGTCATGGGTGAACAGGGAGTACAGGAGAGGGCTGAGAACACACCCTTGTGGGGCCCCAGTGTTGAGGATCAGCGGGGTGGAGATGTCGTTACCTACCCTCACCACCTGGGGGCGGCCTGTTAGGAAGTCCAGGACCCAGCTGCACAGGGCGGGGTCGAGACTCAGGGTCTTGAGCTTAATGACGAGTTTGGAGGGTACTATGGTGTTAAATGCTGAGCTGTAGTCGATGAACAGCAGCATTCTTACATAGGTATTCCTCTTGTCCAGATGGGTTAGGGGGGTGTGCAGTGTGATTGCGATTGAGTCTGTGGACCTATTTGTGCGGTAAGCAAATTGGAGTGGGTCTAGGGTGTCAGGTAGGGTGGAGGTGATATGGTCCTTGACTAGTCTCTCAAAGCCCTTCATGATGACGGAAGTGAGTGCTATGGGGCGATAGTCATTTAGTTAAGTTACCTTCGCTTTCTTGGGAACAGGAACAATGCTGGCCCTCTTGAAGCATGTGGGAAGAGCAGACTGGGATAAGGATTGATTGAATATGTCCGTAAACACACCAGCCAGCTGGTCTGCGCATGCTCTGAGGACGCGGCTTGGGATGCCGTCTGGGCTGGCAGCCTTGCGAGGGTTAACACGTTTAACCTGTCTGGTTCCGCTAGCGGAACCCCTCGCCAACAGCCAGTGAAATTGCAGGGCGCCAAATGTAGTCTCATAAATCAAATTTCTCAAACTTACAAGTATTAGACGTAATTTTAAAGATAGAATTCTCGTTAATCCAGCCACAGTGTCTCATTTCAAAAATGCTTTACAGCGAAAGCTCCACAAATGATTATGTTAGGTCACCACCAAGTCACAGAAAAACACAGCCATTTTGCCAGCCAAAGAGAGGAGTTACAAAAAGCACAAATAGAGATAAAATTAATCACTACCCTTTGATCTTCATCAGATGACACTCATAGGACTTCATGTTACACAATACATGTATGTTTTGTTCGATAAAGTGCATATTTATTTCCAAAAATCTAATTTTACATTGGCGTGTTATGTTCAGTAGTTCCAAAACATGCTGTGATTTTGCAGAGAGCCACATCAATTTCCAGAAATACTCATAATAAACATTGATAATAGATACAACTATTATACATGGAACTTTAGATAAACTTCTCCTTAATGCAACCGCTGTGTCAGATTTCAAAAAAACTTTTCTGAAAAAGCATACCATGCAATAATCTGAGTACGGCGCTCAGAGCCCAAACCAGCCAAAGAAATATCCGCCATGTTGTGGAGTCAACATTAGTCAGAAATAGCATTATAAATATTCACTTACCCTTAATGATCTTCATCAGAATGCATTCCCAGGAATCCCAGTTTCACAATATATGTTTGATTTGTTCGATAAAGTTCATCATTTATGTCCATATACAGGGTACCTCCTTTTGTTAGGGCGTTTGGTAAACAAATCCAAACGCGCGTGCAAGGCCAGCAGAAAGGTCGGACGAAAAGTCCAAAAAGTTATATTACTGGTCGTAGAAACATGTCAAACGAAGTATAGAATCAATCTTTAGGATGTTTTTAACATAAATCTTCGATAATGTCCCAACCGGAGAATTCCTTTGTCTGTAGAAAAGCAATGGAACGCGAGGTAACTTTCACATGACCGCGCGTCACGAGCCCATGGCTCTCTGCCAGACACCTGACTCATTCCCCTCTAATTCAGCCCCCCTTCACAGTAGAAGCCTGAAACAACATTCTAAAGGCTGTTGACATCTAGTGGAAACCTTAGGAAGTGCAAGATGACCAATATCCCACTGTATCTTCAATAGGGGCTGAATTGAAAAACTACAAACCTCAGATTTCCCACTTCCTGTTTGGATTTCTTCTCCGGTTTTGCTTGCCATATGAGGTCTGTTATACTCACAGACATCATTCAAACAGTTTCAGAAACTTCAGAGTGTTTTCTATCCAATACTACTAATAATATGCATATATTAGCATCTGTGACTGAGTAGCAGGCAGTTTACTCTGAAGTTGTTTAGTTTGTCTGGGAGCAAGACAACATGGTCCGCGACAACAAAACACAGAGTTACACATGGAATAAACAAACATACAGTCAATAATACAGTAGAAAAAAAGTATATATACAGAGTGTGCAAATGAGGTAAGATAAGGGAGGTAAGGCAATAAATAGGCCATGGTAGCAAAGTAATTACAATATAGCAATTAAACACTGGAATTGTAGATGTGCAGAAGATGAATGTGCAAGTAGAGATACTGGGGTGCAAAGGAGCAGGATAAATAAATAAATACAGTATGGGGATGAGGTAGTTGGATGGGCTATTTACAGATGGGCTATGTACAGGTGCAGTGATCTGTGAGCTGCTCTGGCAGCTGGTGCTTAAAGCTAGTGAGGGAGATATGTGTCTGAGAGACTGCCAGAGGTCCAGACAACAGGCCCTCCGATTTGACACACTGAACTCTATCAGAGAAGTAGTTGGTGAACCAGGCGAAGCAATCATTTGAGAAACCAGGGCTGTTGAGTCTGCCGATAAGAATGTGGTGATTGACAGAGTCGAAAGCGTTGGCCAGGTCGATGAATACGGCTGCACAGTATTGTCTCTTATCGATGGCGGTTATGATATCGTTTAGGACCTTGAGGGTGGCTGAGGTGCACCTATGACCAGTTCTGAAACCAGATTGCATAGCGGAGAAGGTACGGGGGGATTCGAAATGGTCGGTAATCTGTTTGTTAACTTTGCTTTCGAAGACCTTAGAAAGGCAGGGCAGGATAGATATAGGTCTGTAGCAGTTTGGGTCTAGAGTGTCTCCCCCTTTGAAGAGGGGGATGACCGCGGCTGCTTTCCAATCTTTGGGAATCTCAGATGATACGAAAGAGAGGTTTAACAGGCTCGTAATAGGGGTTGCAACAACTTCTTCAGATAATTTTTAGAAAGAGAGGGTCCAGATTGTCTAGCCCGGCTGATTTGTAGGGGTCCAGATTTTGTAGCTCTTTCGGAACATCAGCAATCTGGATTTGGGTGAAGGAGAAGTGGGGGAGGTTTGGGCGAGTTGCTGTGGGGGGTGCAGGGCTGTTGACCGGGGTGGGGGTAGCCAGGTGGAAAGCATGGCCAGCCGTAGATAAATACTTACTGAAATTCTCAATTATAGTGGATTTATCGGTGGTGACAGAGTTTCCTAGCCTCAGTGCAGTGGGCAGCTGGGAGGAGGTGTTCTTATTCCCCCTGGATTTTACAGTGTTCCAGAACCTTTTTGAGTTTGTGCTACAGGATGCAAATTTCTGCTTGAAAAAGCATGCCTTAGCTTTTCTAACTGCCTGTGTATATTGGTTCCTAACTTCCCTGAAAAGTTGCATATCATGGGGGCTATTCAATGCTAAAACAGAACGCCACAGGATGTTTTTGTGCTGGTCAAGGGCAGTCAGGTCTGGAGAGAACCAAGGGCTATGTCTGTTCCTGCTTCTAAATGTTTTGAATGGGGCATGCTTATTTAAGATGGTGAGGAAGGCACTTTTGAAGAATAACCAGGAATCCTCTACTGACGGAATGAGGTCAATATCCTTCCAGGATACCCGGGCCAGGTCGATTAGAAAGGCCTGATTCTCTTAACTGTTGTCTCTTCCCTGTGATGGTCTCTTCCCTGTGATGGTCTCTTCCCTGTGGTGGTCTCTTCCCTGTGATGGTCTCTTCCCTGTGATGGTATCTTCCCTGTGGTGGTCTCTTCCCTGTGATGGTCTCTTCCCTGTGATGGTCTCTTCCCTGTGATGGTCTCTTCCCTGTGATGGTCTCTTCCCTGTGGTGGTCTCCTCCCTGTGATTGTCTCTTCCCTGTGGTGGTCTCCTCCCTGTGATGGTCTCTTCCCTGTGGTGGTCTCCTCCCTGTGGTGGTCTCTTCCCTGTGATGGTCTCTTCCCTGTGGTGGTCTCCTCCCTGTGATGGTCTCTTCCCTGTGGTGGTCTCCTCCCTGTGATGTTCTCTTCCCTGTGATGGTCTCTTCCCTGTGATGGTCTCTTCCCTGTGGTGGTCTCTTCCCTGTGATGGTCTCTTCCATGTGATGGTCTCTTCCATGTGATGGTCTCTTCCCTGTGATGGTCTCTTCCCTGTGGTGGTCTCTTCCCTGTGGTGGTCTCTTCCATGTGATGGTCTCTTCCCTGTGATGGTCTCTTCCCTGTGATTTTCTCTTCCCTGTGATGGTCTCTTCCCTGTGATGGTCTCTTCCCTGTGATGGTCTCTTCCTTGTGGTGGTCTCTTCCCTGTGATGGTCTCTTCCCTGTGGTGGTCTCTTCCCTGTGGTGGTCTCTTCCCTGTGATGGTCTCTTCCCTGTGGTGGTCTCTTCCTTGTGATGGTCTCTTCCCTGTGGTGGTCTCTTCCCTGTGATGGTCTCTTCCCTGTGATGGTATCTTCCCTGTGGTGGTCTCCTCCCTGTGATGGTCTCTTCCCTGTGATGGTCTCTTCCCTGTGATGGTCTCTTCCCTGTGATAGTCTCTTCCTTGTGATGGTCTCTTCCTTGTGGTGGTCTCTTCCCTGTGATGGTCTGTTCCCTGTGATGGTCTCTTCCCTGTGGTGGTCTCTTCCCTGTGATGGTCTCTTCCCTGTGGTGGTCTCTTCCCTGTGATGGTCTCTTCCCTGAGATGGTCTCTTCCCTGTGGTGGTCTCTTCCCTGTGATGGTCTCTTCCCTGAGATGGTCTCTTCCTTGTGATGGTCTCTTCCCTGTGGTGGTCTCTTCCCTGTGATGGTCTCTGGTGGATTAAATTGAAATTGCAACCAACTTTCTGTGGCTTGGTTTACCTGTACCTTGTCAGTGTAAAGGTTTTGTATTGGTTAAGTTCTTACTTGTATCTTGTCAGTGTAAAGGTTTAACATTGGTTAAGATCTTACCTGTACCTTGTCAGTGTAAAGGTTTTGTGTTGGTTTAGTTGTTACCTGTATCTTGTCAGTGTAAAGGGTTTGTGTTGGTTTAGTTGTTACCTGTACCTTGTCAGTGTAAAGGTTTTGTGTTGGTTTAGTTGTTACCTGTACCTTGTCAGTGTAAAGGTTTTGTGTTGGTTTAGTTGTTACCTGTACCTTGTCAGTGTAAAGGTTTTGTGTTGGTTTAGTTGTTACCTGTATCTTGTCAGTGTAAAGGTTTTGCATTGGTTTAGTTGTTACCTGTACCTTGTCAGTGTAAAGGTTTTGTGTTGGTTTAGTTGTTACCTGTACCTTGTCAGTGTAAAGGTTTTGTGTTGGTTTAGTTGTTACCTGTACCTTGTCAGTGTAAAGGTTTAACATTGGTTAAGATCTTACCTGTACCTTGTCAGTGTAAAGGTTTTGTGTTGGTTTAGTTGTTACCTGTATCTTGTCAGTGTAAAGGTTTTGTATTGGTTAAGTTCTTACTTGTATCTGTATGGTCCTCAGGGGAGAGAGGTGACTCATCCGGCTACCCCGGAAGTCCCGGAGCTAAAGGTGAGTCCGGAACCCCCGGTTACCCAGGTGGCCAAGGTGCTAATGGCGCCCCCGGCGACAACGGTTTCCCAGGGGGCCCTGGGTTCAGCGGACAGAAGGGAGAAGCGGGAGTTCCTGGAAGACCCGGACTCTTGGGTGAGTAGTGGTGATGATGATGTCACAGGACGTGATGTCATAAATATCACACAGATTAATCATGTCACAGGGAAGTGATATTTAAACAATTTAGAAAAGGTGGAAAAAGAAAGAAAAAAAAAAATATATATATATACTGTATATATTAACCCCCTCATCCTCATTCATCATTTTCTATGTTCCTGGTTATGTTTTTTGGGGTCCCCCTCCTCTCAGGTACCCCTGGTTTCACTGGGGCTAAGGGTCTGAACGGATACCCAGGAGGAAGAGGTCTTGACGGGACGACTGGCCGCCCCGGCTCCCCTGGATCATCTGGAGAAAAAGGTTTGTCGGACACACACACACACACACACACACACACAGAAATACGCCCACGCACACTCAAACACACACACATTACAGTTTGTAATACAACATCATTGGCCTGAGTGAAAATCTTTCCCCATTTAACTGAAATGGCCTCTGACAATGTCATAACTTCAGTACAATGTCCCTTATTGGTGTCGATGTCATGATGCAATAATCATGTTCCTTCTCAAGGTCTGTCGGGATCTCCTGGTCTTCATGGACTCAACGGACTGGCTGGACCGAACGGTCTACCAGGAACCCCGGGTTATAGTGAGGAGGGGCGCCCCGGCACCCCTGGAGCGGCCGGTTTGAAGGGAGAGAGGGGATCCTCCATCCCAGGACCCCCGGGATACAACGCGGAGAAGGGAGCGAGAGGAGAGTCAGGTGAGAAAGATTCATCAATCAATCAAATTCATTTTATAGAGAAAGATCAATCAATCAAATACATTTTATAATGAAAGATCAATAAATACAATTTATTTTATAGAGAAAGATCAATCAATCCTTAAAATGTATTTTATAGAGAAAGATTAATCAATCAATACAATTTATTTTATAGCCCTTTTTACATCAGCAGTTGTCACAAAGTGTAGATGTACATATTACTAGTGTACTGTAGATGTACATATTACTAGTGTACTGTAGATGTACATATTACTAGTGTACTGTAGATGTACATATTACTAGTGTACTGTAGATGTACATATTACTAGTGTACTGTAGATGTACATATTACTATTGTACTGTAGATGTACATATTACTAGTGTACTGTAGATGTACATATTACTAGTGTACTGTAGATGTACATATTACTAGTGTACTGTAGATGTACATATTACTAGTGTACTGTAGATGTACATATTACTAGTGTACTGTAGATGTACATATTACTAGTGTACTGTAGATGTACATATTACTAGTGTACTGTAGATGTACATATTACTAGTGTACTGTAGATGTACATATTACTAGTGTACTGTAGATGTACATATTACTAGTGTACTGTAGATGTACATATTACTATTGTACTGTAGATGTACATATTACTAGTGTACTGTAGATGTACATATTACTAGTGTACTGTAGATGTACATATTACTAGTGTACTGTAGATGTACATATTACTATTGTACTGTAGATGTACATATTACTAGTGTACTGTAGATGTACATATTACTAGTGTACTGTAGATGTACATATTACTAGTGTACTGTAGATGTACATATTACTAGTGTACTGTAGATGTACATATTACTAGTGTACTGTAGATGTACATATTACTATTGTACTGTAGATGTACATATTACTAGTGTACTGTAGATGTACATACGCTTGCAGAACTATTCTACCCTTGTTTTATGTGAACAAATTGTTCACAATTATTTAACATTTTTTTCTCCAAAAATGTATAACATCACAGACAGTCAAACACACATACAGATCCTGTATCTCGCCCAATCAAACTTACAGTCACAATATGCAAATTTAAAAATAGATATATATATTATATGACTGGAGACATGCAAAATGTAACAGCAGATGTGTAAAAAAAAAAAAACTATTCTAAAATTTGAGTGAAACATATAGTACGAGCATCTGGTTCATTTGGAATGGTCTGTTTTTGAAGCATATTAAGGAACAATTCTCATCTCCATTGTGAGCCATATTTACAGTTATCCTATCACCTCAGCCCAAATCTGACTGAATAAGTGTTCGTTGTCAGATGTATGGGGACAAGTGACCTGTATCCAAGTGCATTGCTGGGTAATTCTCCCTGCAGAACCATCAACATGAAAAAGCATAATCCTTGCCTACCCCGGCCACGGTTATTCAAGTCTTAGTGTGAACAATGGGTCTGGTCACCTCTCTTGGCAAGGGCATCAAAGTCTGGTGTCATCTTGGATGTAGAGATTCTCAGAACACCTGACAAGTGGTCACTTGTTAAATTTGACCTGTGGCGGGATTTGTGGTAAATTCATGACTGAGAATGTTTGTTCACCCGAATTTGACCCGAATAAAACAAGCATTCTTTGGGCGTTTTTTAAATATTTGGAAACTTCGTTTCATTCTGGGAGCCATAGAACTGGTCTATTGTTGCTGTTTTGTACTTCTCCTTCAAAGATCTGTCACATTGGATGTTGAGGAGCTACAATTGTGTGTCTGGTGGTGTTTTCTCACTGTTGAAAGACAGGGGGCATGAAACAATCTCAATCACGGTCTGAGGAGCTGCGGGAAAACTCAGCATGCAGGTCGATCAAAGTGCTACTGTCTGTCAGTGTGGCACTGCGATTTGGGCGTTTTCAGTGTGGCACTGCGATGTGGGCGTTTTCAGTGTGGCACTGCGATGGGGCCGTTTTCAGTGTGGCACTGCGATGGGGCCGTTTTCAGTGTGGCACTGCGATGTGGCCGTTTTCAGTGTGGCACTGCGATGGGACCATTTTCAGTGTGGCACTGCGATGTGGCCGTTTTCAGTGTGGCACTGCGATGTGGGGGTTTTCAGTGTGGCACTGCGATGTGGGGGTTTTCAGTGTGGCACTGCGATGTGGGCGTTTTCAGTGTGGCACTGCGATGTGGGCGTTTTCAGTGGAGCCCTGCGATGGGGCCGTTTTCAGTGTGGCACTGCGATGGGACCGTTTTCAGTGTGGCCCTGCGATGGGACCGTTTTCAGTGTGGCACTGCGATGTGGCCGTTTTCAGTGTGGCACTGCGATGTGGGCGTTTTCAGTGTGGCACTGCGATGGGGCCGTTTTCAGTGTGGCACTGCGATGTGGCCGTTTTCAGTGTGGCACTGCGATGTGGCCGTTTTCAGTGTGGCACTGCGATGTGGCCGTTTTCAGTGTGGCACTGCGATGTGGCCGTTTTCAGTGTGGCACTGCGATGTGGGGGTTTTCAGTGTGGCACTGCGATGTGGGGGTTTTCATTGTGGCACTGCGATGTGGGCGTTTTCAGTGTGGCACTGCGATGTGGGGGTTTTCAGTGTGGCACTGCGATGTGGGCGTTTTCAGTGTGGCACTGCGATGTGGGGCTTTTCAGTGTGGCACTGCGATGTGGGCGTTTTCAGTGTGGCACTGCGATGTGGGGCTTTTCAGTGTGGCACTGCGATGTGGGGGTTTTCAGTGTGGCACTGCGATGGGACCGTTTTCAGTGTGGCCCTGCGATGGGACCGTTTTCAGTGTGGCACTGCGATGTGGCCGTTTTCAGTGTGGCACTGCGATGTGGGCGTTTTCAGTGGGGCCCTGCGATGGGGCCGTTTTCAGTGTGGTACTGCGATGTGGCCGTTTTCAGTGTGGCACTGCGATGTGGCCGTTTTCAGTGTGGCACTGCGATGTGGCCGTTTTCAGTGTGGCACTGCGATGGGACCGTTTTCAGTGTGGCACTGCGATGTGGCCGTTTTCAGTGTGGCACTGCGATGTGGGGGTTTTCAGTGTGGCACTGCGATGTGGGGGTTTTCAGTGTGGCACTGCGATGTGGGCGTTTTCAGTGTGGCACTGCGATGTGGGGGTTTTCAGTGTGGCCCTGCGATGGGACCGTTTTCAGTGTGGCCAGTGTCGGGAACATGAGTGAGAGAGCGGCTGCTCATTTGTCTGGAGAACAACATAAGTTTGGCCTTGAAGACTTTCACGTTGGAATACAGTCGAAGCCCAAAAACACCACTTCCCTGCAGTTTCACGTTCAGATGTTTCAGATGCCCCGACATGTCCACACCGAAATCAAAGTCGCCCAGCCGGTCTGTGTCTTTCAACTCAGAGAAGTCGTCAGCTTTACCAACCGTATTAAGGAACATACCCATCTCACCTCTCAGTTCCCACACACGGCTAAATGCTTTTCCCAGGCTTAGCCAGCGCACATTTGAATGGGACAACAAGTTCTGGTGCTCTGCCTCTATGTCATTGAGCAGATGAATGAACTGACAATGGATAAGCCTGTATAAAGTTGAACTGACGATGGATAAGCCTTGTCTGTATAAAGTTGAACTAACGATGGATAAGCCTCCTTGTCTGTATAAAGTTGAACTGACGATGGATAAGCCTCCTTGCCTGTATAAAGTTGAACTGACGATGGATAAGCCTCCTTGTCCATATAAAGTTGAACTGACGATGGATAAGCCTCCTTGTCTGTATAAAGTTGAACTGACGATGGATAAGCCTCCTTGTCCGTATAAAGTTGAACTGACGATGGATAAGCCTCCTTGTCTGTATAAAGTTGAACTGACGATGGATAAGCCTCCTTGTTCGTATAAAGTTGACCTGACGATGGATAAGCCTTCTTGTCTGTATAAAGTTGAACTGACGATGGATAAGCCTCCTTGTCCGTATAAAGTTGAACTGACGATGGATAAGCCTCCTTGTCCGTATAAAGTTGAACTGACGATGGATAAGCCCATATAAAGTTGAACTGACGATGGATAAGCCTCCTTGTCCGTATGAAGTTGAACTGACGATGGATAAGCCTCCTTGTCTGTATAAAGTTGAACTAACGATGGACAAGCCTCCTTGCCCGTATAAAGTTGAACTGACGATGGATAAGCCTCCTTGTCTGTATAAAGTTGAACTGACGATGGATAAGCCTCCTTGTTCGTATAAAGTTGACCTGACGATGGATAAGCCTTCTTGTCTGTATAAAGTTGAACTGACGATGGATAAGCCTCCTTGTCCGTATAAAGTTGAACTGACGATGGATAAGCCTCCTTGTCCGTATAAAGTTGAACTGACGATGGATAAGCCCATATAAAGTTGAACTGACGATGGATAAGCCTCCTTGCCCGTATAAAGTTGAACTGACGATGGATAAGCCCGTATAAAGTTGAACTGACGATGGATAAGCCTCCTTGTCCGTATAAAGTTGAACTGACGATGGATAAGCCTCCTTGCCCGTATAAAGTTGAACTGACGATGGATAAGCCTCCTTGCCCGTATAAAGTTGAACTGACGATGGATAAGCCTGTATAAAGTTGAACTGACGATGGATAAGCCTCCTTGTCTGTATAAAGTTGAACTGACGATGGTTAAGCCTCCTTGTCTGTATAAAGTTGAACTGACGATGGATAAGCCTCCTTGTCTGTATAAAGTTGATCTGACGATGGATAAGCCTTATTGCCCGAATAAAGTTGAACTGACGATTGATAAACCTCCTTGTCTGTATAAAGTTGAACTGACGATGGTTAAGCCTCCTTGTCTGTATAAAGTTGAACTGACGATGGATAAGCCTCCTTGCCCGTATAAAGTTGAACTGACGATGGTTAAGCCTGTATAAAGTTGAACTGACGATGGACAACCTCCTTGCCCGTATAAAGTTGAACTGACTATGGATAAGCCTCCTTGTCTGTATAAAGTTGAACTGACGATGGTTAACCTGTTGCTTCTACTCGGGACGCTTGCGTCCCAACTAGAGCTCTGGAAATGCAAATGCGCTACGCTAAATGCTAATAGTATTAGTTAAAACTCAAAAGTTCATTAAAATACACATGCAGGGTATCGAATTAAAGCTACACTCGTTGTGAATCCAGGCAACAAGTCAGATTTTTAAAATGCTTTTCGGCGAAAGCATGAGAAGCTATTATCTGATAGCATGCAACACCCCAAAAGACCCACAGGGGACGTAAACAAAATAATTAGCATTTCGGCGTTACACAAACCGCACAATAAAATAGAAAACATTCATTACCTTTCACCATCTTCTTTGTTGGCACTCCTAGATGTCCCATAAACACTATTTGGGTCTTTATTTCGATTAAATCGGTCCATATAAAGCCTAGATATCGTTATATGTAGACTGTGTGATAAACGAAAAAAACATCGTTTCAAAACGTAACGTCATTTTTTAAAATTCAAAAAGTCGACGATAAACTTTCACAAAACACTTCGAAATACGTTTGTAATGCAACTTTAGGTATTAGTAAACGTGCGATAAAATTCATCAGGAGGCGATGTAAAGATCATTAGCTGTCCGTCTGGAAAAATGTCCGGCTAGAAACTCAACGAAAATATCCGGTCCTAGACCGGATTAGATACGGTGTCCTGTATGTGTTTGACCAAGAAAAAACTCGAAGGGAAATGACAAGACTCTAGACACCCTGTGGAAGCTGTAGGTACTGCAACCTCAGTCAATTAATTGTGGTTCACGTTTATCAATGGGTTCAAGTAGCGCATGGATATATTTTCCCCATTTTCAGTGATCAGTTTTTCCTGTGCTTTTCGATGTAAATGCCGTTCTGGTAAAGCCACAGCAGTGATTTAACCAGTTTTGTAAAGGTCTGCGTGTTTTCTATCCACACAGACTAAGCAAATGCATATACTATATTCCTGGCATGAGTAGCAGGGCGCTGAAATGTTGCGCGATTTTTAACAGAATGTTCAAAAAAGTAGAGGGTCGACTGAAGAGGTTAAGCCTCCTTGCCCGTATAATGTTGAACTGACTATGGATAAGCCTCCTTGCCCGTATAAAGTTGAACTGACGATGGATAACCCCGTATAAAGTTGAACTGACGATGGATGAGCCTCCTTGTCTGTATAAAGTTGAACTGACGATGGTTAAGCCTCCTTGTCTGTATAAAGTTGAACTGACGATGGTTAAGCCTCCTTGTCTGTATAAAGTTGAACTGACGATGGATAAGCCTCCTTGCCCGTATAAAGTTGAACTGACGATGGATAAGCCCGTATAAAGTTGAACTGACGATGGATAAGCCTCCTTGTCCGTATAAAGTTGAACTGACGATGGATAAGCCTACTTGTCTGTATAAAGTTGAACTAACGATGGATAAGCCCGTATAAAGTTGACCTGACGATGGATAAGCCTCCTTGTCTGTATAAAGTTGAACTGACGATGGATAAGCCTCCTTGTCTGTATAAAGTTGAACTGACAATGGATAAGCCTCCTTGTCTGTATAAAGTTGAACTGACGATGGATAAGCCTCCTTGCCCGTATAAAGTTGAACTGACGATGGATAAGCCTCCTTGTCTGTATAAAGTTGAACTGACGATGGATAAGCCTGTATAAAGTTGAACTGACGATGGATAAGCCTCCTTGTCCGTATAAAGTTGAACTGACGATGGATAAGCCTCCTTGTCTGTATAAAGTTGAACTAACGATGGACAAGCCTCCTTGCCCGTATAAAGTTGACCTGACGATGGATAAGCCTCCTTGTCCGTATAAAGTTGAACTGACGATGGATAAGCCTCCTTGCCCGTATAAAGTTGAACTGACGATGGATAAGCCTCCTTGTCCGTATAAAGTTGAACTGACGATGGATAAGCCTCCTTGTCTGTATAAAGTTGAACTGACGATGGATAAGCATGTATAAAGTTGAACTGACGATGGATAAGCCTCCTTGTCCGTATAAAGTTGAACTGACGATGGATAAGCCTCCTTGTCTGTATAAAGTTGAACTAACGATGGACAAGCCTCCTTGCCCGTATAAAGTTGACCTGACGATGGATAAGCCTCCTTGTCCGTATAAAGTTGAACTGACGATGGATAAGCCTCCTTGCCCGTATAAAGTTGAACTGACGATGGATAAGCCTCCTTGTCCGTATAAAGTTGAACTGACGATGGATAAGCCTACTTGTCTGTATAAAGTTGAACTAACGATGGATAAGCCCGTATAAAGTTGACCTGACGATGGATAAGCCTCCTTGTCTGTATAAAGTTGAACTGACGATGGATAAGCCTCCTTGTCTGTATAAAGTTGAACTGACAATGGATAAGCCTCCTTGTCTGTATAAAGTTGAACTGACGATGGATAAGCCTCCTTGCCCGTATAAAGTTGAACTGACGATGGATAAGCCTCCTTGTCTGTATAAAGTTGAACTGACGATGGATAAGCCTGTATAAAGTTGAACTGACGATGGATAAGCCTCCTTGTCCGTATAAAGTTGAACTGACGATGGATAAGCCTCCTTGTCTGTATAAAGTTGAACTAACGATGGACAAGCCTCCTTGCCCGTATAAAGTTGACCTGACGATGGATAAGCCTCCTTGTCCGTATAAAGTTGAACTGACGATGGATAAGCCTCCTTGCCCGTATAAAGTTGAACTGACGATGGATAAGCCTCCTTGTCCGTATAAAGTTGAACTGACGATGGATAAGCCTACTTGTCTGTATAAAGTTGAACTAACGATGGATAAGCCCGTATAAAGTTGACCTGACGCTGGATAAGCCTCCTTGTCTGTATAAAGTTGAACTGACGATGGATAAGCCTCCTTGTCTGTATAAAGTTGAACTGACAATGGATAAGCCTCCTTGTCTGTATAAAGTTGAACTGACGATGGATAAGCCTCCTTGCCCGTATAAAGTTGAACTGACGATGGATAAGCCTCCTTGTCCGTATAAAGTTGAACTGACGATGGATAAGCCTCCTTGTCTGTATAAAGTTGAACTAACGATGGATAAGCCTCCTTGTCTGTATAAAGTTGACCTGACGATGGATAAGCCTCCTTGTCTGTATAAAGTTGAACTGACATTGGATAAGCCCGTATAAAGTTGACCTGACGATGGATAAGCCTCCTTGCCCGTATAAAGTTGATCTGACGATGGATAAGCCTGTATAAAGTTGAACTGACGATGGATAA
Organism: Oncorhynchus nerka; assembly: GCF_034236695.1. Lineage (NCBI taxonomy): Eukaryota > Metazoa > Chordata > Actinopteri > Salmoniformes > Salmonidae > Oncorhynchus > Oncorhynchus nerka. Next base: position 16,126,501 of record NC_088407.1, read on the forward strand.
GCCTCCTTGTCTGTATAAAGTTGAACTGACGATGGATAAGCCTCCTTGTCTGTATAAAGTTGAACTGACGATGGATAAGCCTCCTTGTCTGTATAAAGTTGAACTGACGATGGATAAGCCTGTATGAAGTTGAACTGACGATGGATAAGCCTCCTTGTCTGTATAAAGTTGAACTGACGATGGATAAGCCTCCTTGTCTGTATAAAGTTGAACTGACGATGGATAAGCCTCCTTGCCCGTATAAAGTTGAACTGACGATGGATAAGCCTCCTTGTCTGTATAAAGTTGAACTGACGATGGATAAGCCTCCTTGTCCGTATAAAGTTGAACTGACGATGGATAAGCCTCCTTGCCCGTATAAAGTTGAACTGACGATGGACAAGCCTGCATAAAGTTGAACTGACGATGGATAAGCCTCCTTGCCTGTATAAAGTTGAACTGACGATGGATAAGCCTCCTTGTCCGTATAAAGTTGAACTGACGATGGATAAGCCTCCTTGTCTGTATAAAGTTGAACTGACGATGGATAAGCCTCCTTGCCCGTATAAAGTTGAATTGATGATGGACAAGCCTCCTTGCCCGTATAAAGTTGACCTGACGATGGATAAGCCTCCTTGTCCGTATAAAGTTGAACTGACGATGGATAAGCCTCCTTGCCCGTATAAAGTTGAACTGACGATGGATAAGCCTCCTTGTCCGTATAAAGTTGAACTGACGAAGGATAAGCCTACTTGTCTGTATAAAGTTGAACTAACGATGGATAAGCCCGTATAAAGTTGACCTGACGATGGATAAGCCTCCTTGTCTGTATAAAGTTGAACTGACGATGGATAAGCCTCCTTGTCTGTATAAAGTTGAACGGACAATGGATAAGCCTCCTTGTCTGTATAAAGTTGAACTGACGATGGATAAGCCTCCTTGCCCGTATAAAGTTGAACTGACGATGGATAAGCCTCCTTGTCTGTATAAAGTTGAACTGACGATGGATAAGCCTGTATAAAGTTGAACTGACGATGGATAAGCCTCCTTGTCCGTATAAAGTTGAACTGACGATGGATAAGCCTCCTTGTCTGTATAAAGTTGAACTAACGATGGACAAGCCTCCTTGCCCGTATAAAGTTGACCTGACGATGGATAAGCCTCCTTGTCCGTATAAAGTTGAACTGACGATGGATAAGCCTCCTTGCCCGTATAAAGTTGAACTGACGATGGATAAGCCTCCTTGTCCGTATAAAGTTGAACTGACATTGGATAAGCCCGTATAAAGTTGACCTGACGATGGATAAGCCTCCTTGCCCGTATAAAGTTGATCTGACGATGGATAAGCCTGTATAAAGTTGAACTGACGATGGATAAGCCTCCTTGTCTGTATAAAGTTGAACTGACGATGGATAAGCCTCCTTGTCTGTATAAAGTTGAACTGACGATGGATAAGCCTCCTTGTCTGTATAAAGTTGAACTGACGATGGATAAGCCTGTATGAAGTTGAACTGACGATGGATAAGCCTCCTTGCCTGTATAAAGTTGAACTGACGATGGATAAGCCTCCTTGTCTGTATAAAGTTGAACTGACGATGGATAAGCCTCCTTGTCTGTATAAAGTTGAACTGACGATGGATAAGCCTCCTTGCCCGTATAACGTTGAACTGACGATGGATAAGCCTCCTTGTCTGTATAAAGTTGAACTGACGATGGATAAGCCTCCTTGTCCGTATAAAGTTGAACTGACGATGGATAAGCCTCCTTGCCCGTATAAAGTTGAACTGACGATGGACAAGCCTGCATAAAGTTGAACTGACGATGGATAAGCCTCCTTGCCTGTATAAAGTTGAACTGACGATGGATAAGCCTCCTTGTCCGTATAAAGTTGAACTGACGATGGATAAGCCTCCTTGTCTGTATAAAGTTGAACTGACGATGGATAAGCCTCCTTGCCTGTATAAAGTTGAATTGATGATGGATAAGCCTCCTTGTCTGTATAAAGTTGACCTGACGATGGATAAGCCTCCTTGTCTGTATAAAGTTGAACTGACGATGGATAAGCCTGTATAAAGTTGAACTGACGATCGATAAGCCTCCTTGCCTGTATAAAGTTTAACTGACGATGGATAAGCCTCCTTGCCCGTATAAAGTTGAACTGACGATGGATAAGCCTCCTTGCCCGTATAAAGTTGAACTGACGATGGATAAGCCTCCTTGCCCGTATAAAGTTGAACTGATGGTGGATAAGCCCGTATAAAGTTGAACTGACGATGGATAAGCCTCCTTGTCCGTATAAAGTTGAACTGACGATGGATAAGCCTCCTTGTCTGTATAAAGTTGAACTGACGATGGATAAGCCTCCTTGCCCGTATAAAGTTGAATTGATGATGGATAAGCCTCCTTGTCTGTATAAAGTTGACCTGACGATGGATAAGCCTCCTTGTCTGTATAAAGTTGAACTGACGATGGATAAGCCTGTATAAAGTTGAACTGACGATCGATAAGCCTCCTTGCCTGTATAAAGTTGAACTGACGATGGATAAGCCTCCTTGCCCGTATAAAGTTGAACTGACGATGGATAAGCCTCCTTGCCCGTATAAAGTTGAACTGACGATGGATAAGCCTCCTTGCCCGTATAAAGTTGAACTGATGGTGGATAAGCCCGTATAAAGTTGAACTGACGATGGATAAGCCCGTATAAAGTTGAACTGATGATGGATAAGCCTCCTTGCCCGTATAAAGTTGAACTGACGATGGATAAGCCTCCTTGCCTGTATAAAGTTGAACTGACAATGGATAAGCCTCCTTGCTTGTATAAAGTTGAACTGACAATGGATAAGCCTCCTTGCCCGTATAAAGTTGAACTGATGGTGGATACGCTCGTATAAAGTTGAACTGACGATGGATAAGCCCGTATAAAGTTGAACTGATGATGGATAAGCCTCCTTGCCCGTATAAAGTTGAACTGACGATGGATAAGCCTCCTTGCCTGTATAAAGTTGAACTGACGATGGATAAGCCTCCTTGCCCGTATAAAGTTGACCTGACGATGGATAAGCCTCCTTGTCCGTATAAAGTTGAACTGACGATGGATAAGCCTCCTTGCCTGTATAAAGTTGAACTGACAATGGATAAGCCTCCTTGCCTGTATAAAGTTGAACTGACGATGGGTAAGCCTCCTTGTCCGTATAAAGTTGAACTGACGATGGATAAGCCTCCTTGTCCGTATAAAGTTGAACTGATGATGGATAAGCCTGTATAAAGTTGAACTCACGATGGATAAGCCTCCTTGCCTGTATAAAGTTGAACTGACGATGGATAAGCCTCCTTGTCCGTATAAAGTTGAACTGACGATGGATAAGCCTCCTTGTCTGTATAAAGTTGAACTGATGATGGATAAGCCTGTATAAAGTTGAACTGATGATGGATAAGCCTCCTTGTCAGTATAAAGTTGAACTGACGATGGATAAGCCTCCTTGCCTTTATAAAGTTGAACTGACAATGGATAAGCCTCCTTGCTTGTATAAAGTTGAACTGACGATGGATAAGCCTCCTTGCCCGTATATAGTTGAACTGATGGTGGATAAGCTCGTATAAAGTTGAACTGACGATGGATAAGCCCGTATAAAGTTGAACTGATGATGGATAAGCCTCCTTGCCCGTATAAAGTTGAACTGACGATGGATAAGCCTCCTTGCCTGTATAAAGTTGAACTGACGATGGATAAGCCTCCTTGCCCGTATAAAGTTGACCTGACGATGGATAAGCCTCCTTGTCCGTATAAAGTTGAACTGACGATGGATAAGCCCCTTTGCCTGTATAAAGTTGAACTGACAATGGATAAGCCTCCTTGCCTGTATAAAGTTGAACTGACGATGGGTAAGCCTCCTTGTCCGTATAAAGTTGAACTGACGATGGATAAGCCTCCTTGTCCGTATAAAGTTGAACTGACGATGGATAAGCCTCCTTGTCTGTATAAAGTTGAACTGATGATGGATAAGCCTGTATAAAGTTGAACTGACGATGGATAAGCCTCCTTGCCTGTATAAAGTTGAACTGACGATGGATAAGCCTCCTTGTCCGTATAAAGTTGAACTGACGATGGCTAAGCCTCCTTGTCTGTATAAAGTTGAACTGATGATGGATAAGCCTGTATAAAGTTGAACTGATGATGGATAAGCCTCCTTGTCCGTATAAAGTTGAACTGACGATGGATAAGCCTCCTTGCCTGTATAAAGTTGAACTGACGATGGATAAGCCTCCTTGTCTTTATAAAGTTGAACTGATGATGGATAAGCCTGTATAAAGTTGAACTGATGATGGATAAGCCTCCTTGCCTGTATAAAGTTGAACTGACGATGGATAAGCCTCCTTGCCTGTATAAAGTTGACAAATTGTACGACCACTTTGACAAGATTTTCCAGTTTTAACACACTTCTACACAGGGCTTCCTGATGAATAATACACTGAAGATATATACATTCCTCCGAGTTGAGCCTTTCTTCTCTTTTACTTTGTCTTGTCATCTTTTTAGCAGGCCAATGTTTTTACCAGGTAGATTTGGTGATGTTTTGTCAATTTGCTCCACGGTAGATTCATTTTTTTCCCAAGAAGGCAAGACACCCTGTCATATAAGTCAGAGCCCCTTGATTGTTCCCATCATTGATTCCATCGCAAGAAGTTCTCATTTATTCATCTGACAAAAAGATCGAAGCCATCTTGTTTTTTTCTTCAACTCTGAGATGAGCTCCTCACCTATCATTTCCACGCGCCTGGTGATGGTTCTGCGTGATAAGTACATTTTCTAGAATTGGCTTTTAATCTCAGGACAAAGTATACCAGCAGTCTCCACCATACGCTTTTCCCCAAACTCCCCTTCAGCAAAAGGCTATGCTTTTCGCTTTTATGTGCCACTACGTTGCCTTAGTTACGGAAGTCTTGAGTAGAGCATCGTTTTTTTGTTTGGCTTTTAAGTTGTGGCGTGTTTTGAGGCCTTCCTTGCCTTTTCCTAAGAGGACAGATTGGTAGCGTAGTTAGCATGCTTACTTGAAAAATGACGATTGAGATTATATTCCTTAAAAACACTTTCTTGGCAAATCAGACATACCGCCTTATGTCCAATGTTAGTAAATATATATATATATATATTCTACTGTGCATTCTTCTTTAAACACACAACATTCAGAGACCACTTTTCTCATTTTCGCAGCACTCATTTTTCACGTCAAAAGTCGTCAAGCAATGAAGTGGCTGTGATGACTGAGCCCATTCTGAATCTGACTGTAGACCCTAATACAGAGCGCGCTGTCAGGCTACATCGCCATCTATTGGAGGTTGTTTGTATATCATGTAATGAGTCGTTTTAGGCCGAAAATCGCAACTCAAATATAATCATATTTAACGCATTTAAAAAATTTCTCAAGGGCCAGATTGAAGTGCCCGGCAGGCCCGATACGGACCCCCCCTGCCCTAACCGCTAGACTTGCTTGTAATACTCCACTCACTACATTTGACCAGAGGCTGTTTCTAAAGCAGACAGTGAGGTGTGTGTGTGTGTGTGTGTGTGTGTGTGTGTGTGTGTGTGTGTGTGTGTGTGTGTGTGTGTGTGTGTGTGTGTGTGTGTGTGTGTGTGTGTGTGTGTGTGTGTGTGTGTGTGTGTTTGTGTGTGTGTGTGTGTGTCAAATGTAGTGAGTGTAGTATTTTTTAAATGCGTTATGTATGATTATATGTGAGTTACGATTTTCGGCCTCAAATGACTCATTCCGTGTGTGTGTGTGTGTGTGTGTGTGTGTGTGTGTGTGTGTGTGTGTGTGTGTGTGTGTGTGTGTGTGTGTGTGTGTGGATGACCTTAACTCTTGTTTGGTTGTCAGGGGGTCCTGGTATGACAGGCTTCCCAGGTCTGCCTGGTCGTCGTGGGGAGACAATCGGCTCCAATATCCCTGGACCTCTGGGAGACCCAGGCCTGCCCGGACTCGATGGAGGAGAAGGTAGTTTAACCCTTTATTTAGCCTTTTATAAAACAATAGATTATATTCCTCTGTCTCACTTTCCTGCTCCTTCTTCCATCTCCTTCTACTCCTTTCTACTCCTCCCTTCTTCTTCTCCTTTCTACTTCTTCTCCTCCTTTCTACTTCTCCATCTCATCTTCTTCTCCTCCTTTCTACTTCTCCATCTCATCTTCTTCTCCTTCTTTCTACTTCTCCCTCTCATCTTCTTCTCCTCCTTTCTACTTCTCCCTCTCATCTTCTTCTCCTCCTTTCTACTTCTCCCTCTCATCTTCTTCTCCTCCTTTCTACTTCTCCATCTCATCTTCTTCTCCTCCTTTCTACTTCTCCATCTCATCTTCTTCTCCTCTTTTCTACTTCTCCCTCTCATCTTCTTCTCCTTTCTACTTCTCCCTCTCATCTTCTCCTCCTTTCTACTTCTCCCTCTCATTTTCTTCTCCTCCTTTCTACTTCTCCCTCTCATCTCATTGTCCTCCCTCCATCTAAATCCAGCTCTAACCACTCTATCTCTGTAGCTAGTTTACTGCGTGTTAAATGGTTAACATCTCCTCTCCCCTCCTGTCTGTTCCTCCTGGGTTTCCTCTCCTCCCCCCCTCCTCTCCATTCTCCTCTTTTTATTTTGTATTTAACCAGGTTGGCTAGTTGAGAACAAGTTCTCATTTACACCTGCGACCTGGCCAAGATAAAGCAAAGCAGTGCGACACAAACAACAACACAGAGTTACACATGGAATAAACAAACTTACGGTCAAAAATACAATAGAAAAAGTCTATATACATTGTGAGCAAATGAGGTAAGATAAGGGAGGCAAGGCAATAAATAGGCCATAGTGGCGAAATAATGACAATTTAGCAATTAAACACCGGAGTGATAGATGTGCAGAAGATGAGTGTGGAAGTAGAGATGCTGGGGTGCAAAGGAACAAAAAAATAACAGTATGGGGGATGAGGTAGTAGTTGTCTGGGCCATTTACAGATGGGCTACGTAGGTAATCTATCCTTCTCTTCCCTCCATCTAAATCCCAAACTCTGTCGACCTTTGTACTGTAGCTAGTTTACTCTTGTGTTAACTGTTTATGGTGGGTTCCTGCAGGTTACGGGGGTCCTCCAGGCCCCCCAGGCCCACCGGGGCCCAGTACGGCCCAGGGAGACAGGGGTGACGCAGGGCTACCTGGCTTCCCCGGCACCCCTGGGAGACGTGGAGACCCTGGAGGTCCCGGTGGCCCAGGAAGGGAAGGCAGCCCTGGGTTCAATGGTACGGGGAGGACTCTTGTTTGTTGACCACTCAATGTAATATCAGCCAGAATGTGACGTTGATTTGACGTCTGGATTCAAAGGTACAGAGATGATTATGTTGATCTGAAACATGTACAGTTTGCTGGAGAGGCACGTCGGTCGACCACTCAATCAATTATCAACCAGAATCGGATGTTGATCTGAGGTCTTTGCCCAGGGGTTGGTGTAGCAAACCATGTCTGATGTTGTTGTTGTGTTGCCTAGGAGAGAGAGGCGACTCTGGGTACAGTGGAGTGTCAGGAACCAAAGGCTACCCTGGAGATCCAGGATATTACGGAGGGAAAGGACCCAAAGGAAGGAAAGGTGAGAGACGTATCCTTTTACCATTGACCTGAACACATAACACTGGTCTTTGTCAATTTGATCAATTATGTTATAGAAGATTTATCTTGAGTCTCATCTCTCTCTCATCTCTCTCCCTCTTTCTCTATCGCTCTCATCTCTCATCTGTCTCTCTCTCTCATCTCTCTCTCTTCCACCTCCTCCTATCTCTCACTCTCTTCATCCTTCCATCTCCATCTTTCTGATCATGTGTGCGTTTGCTTCCTCCACACACATCTCTCTCGCTACCCCTCGCCCCTCCCCCCACACTTTTGTCTCCCATCCTCCCTCATCCTCTCTCCCTCTAGGTTCTTCTGGTCGTAAGGGGCCCCCAGGTATAACTTTACCCCCCTCGAACTTCCAGACTCCCTATGGAGACTTGGGAGGCCCTGGGCTCAACGGAGCTCCAGGGGCCATGGGAGAACCAGGCAATCCCGGCATTCCAGGCAGAGGGGGTGAGTAACCTACTAGGAACAGCCTGGCCGACTAGGCAGAGGTCGTGAGTAGAGTAGCCTACTGGACTGGATCAAAGAAAACGTGATCTTTGCCCACCAAAGTTTAGATTGGAATCCACACTGAATTAACACTCCTTTTACTTGCTTCAAAACAGTTGTGATGGATTCAGTCAGTGTGGAGTCTAGGTTAACCAAAGTTACCCTTAGTTACCCCTGATCTAGGTTCAGTTAAACCCTCATCCAATCTTAACCTCAACCAGGTAGGTAGTTAAACCTAATACTGTCCTTGGATCAGTGTTCTAAGTGTATCTTCCACCCTTGTTCCAGGTCCTAAAGGCAGGCCCGGTGCGGTGGGGAAGCTAGGGAGGAACGGAGGGTCAGGTCTGGATGGACCTCTGGGAGACCCTGGTTCTCCTGGATTCCCTGGGCCTTCCGGATCACAAGGTATGCATGCGTGTGTGTGAGTGTGTATGTCTATCTGTGTGTACGTGTGTGTGTGTGTGTGTGTGTGTGTGTGTGTGTGTGTGTGTGTGTGTGTGTGTGTGTGTGTGTGTGTGTGTGTGTGTGTGTGTGTGTGTGTGTGTGTGTGTGTGTGTGTGTACGTGTTTATCTATACTTGTGGGGACCAGCAGTCAGTAGAGATGTGTGGGTAAACCACTGAGGAAGCCAAGCCAATACAAAATCCATATAACAACCTATGTTGTGATAATTGCGTTGTTTGCTCTATAACCCGATACTCCACTGTGATGTACAATAAGGCAGAGACAACAAAAAGACCACAGTCACACAGTGGAGGAATAAATTCAACTCCACGTACGTTTGTTTCTTCACAAAACCGGAGAGCGACATCTGTCCAGTGAAGTCCACAAAGCCAATATTGCATGTAACAAACAGCTGTATGACCTGCAACACAGTCAAACAAGTGAATGTTTTCAACAGTTGACTTAACAACTACTGATTGAGAACCACAGGGAGATACTGCAAGTCAGCACAAAGACAACAGGAGCACTGCCTCTGCTATTCCAGCACCATTTACACTGAAACATGTAAACATCATCAAATCAACAAGGCTATATATGCTTGGTTTAATATACTGAAAACAAAGTTATACGTGTGCGTGCGCGTGAGAGAAAGAGATGTCGATACATGTAAAGTCTTACAATGCTCTATAACCGCATCATAATGCATTATAGCTGAAGGTACTTAATTACCCAACATTTAAACATGTAGCACTCCTCTCCTATCCTCTTCTCTCTCTTCTTCCCCCTCCTCTTCTCCTCTCCTGTTACCCCTCTCTTCTTCCCCCTCCTTCTCCTCTCCTGTTACCCCTCTTCGTCCCCCTCCTTCTCCTCTCTCTTCTCCTCTCTTCTCTTATCCTCTCCTCTCTTCTTCTCTCCTCCTCTCCTTTTCCACTCTCCTCTACACACCTTTCCCCCCTCTCCCCTCTTCCGCCTCTCCTGTTGTAACTCCTCTTCCCCCCTCCCCCCTACTTCTTCCCTCCTCTCCTTCTTCTCCTCTCTCCCTCAGGTCTGCCTGGTAAGCCTGGTCTGCAGGGTCCCCCTGGCAGTGTGGCCCGCAGCAGGAGTGTTGGTTTCACCCTGGTGAAACACAGTCAGAACAACCAGGTACCCATGTGTCCCCAGGGCATGTCCCGGCTCTGGGAGGGATACAGTCTGCTGTACGTAGAGGGGCAGGAGAAGGCACACAACCAGGACCTCGGTCAGTCACACACACACAGACACACAGACACACACACACACACACACACACACACACACACACACACACACACACACACACACACACACACACAGAGACCTACAAATCTTACAGAGAGATAATCTTTATATCCCTCCCTCTCAATCTCCCTCCTCTCTCCTCTCTCTTCTCTCCTCTCTCCTCTCTCCTCTCTCTTCTCTCCTCTCTCTTCTCTCCTCTCTCCCTCCCCTCTCTCCTCTCTCCTCTCTCCTCTCCCCTCTCTCCTCTCTCCTCTCCCACTCTCCTCTCTCCTCCCTCCTCTCTCCTCTCTCCTCCCCCTCTCTCTCTCTCCTCTCTCCTCTCCCCTCTCTCCTCTCTCTCCTCTCTCTCTCCTCTCTCTCTCTCTCCTCTCCCTCTCCTCTCTCCTCTCCTCTCCCTCTCCTCTCCTCTCCTCTCCTCTCCTCTCCTCTCCTCTCCTCTCTCTCTCCTCCTCTCTCCTCTCTCCTCTCTCCTCTCTCCTCTCTCCCTCTCTCCTCTCTCCTCTCCCCTCTCTCCTCTCTCCTCTCTCCTCTCTCCTCTCTCCTCTCCCCCAGGTATGGCGGGCTCCTGCCTCCCCCGTTTCAGCACTGTCCCCTTCCTCTACTGCACGCCCAACGAGATCTGTTACTACGCCAGCCGCAACGACAAGTCCTATTGGCTGTCCACCACTGCGCCCATCCCCATGATGCCGGTGGGAGAGGAGGCCATCAGCCAGTACATCAGCAGGTGCTCTGTGTGCGAGGCCATGTCCCAGGCTGTGGCCGTCCACTCCCAGGACCTCACCATCCCCACCTGCCCTGCTGGCTGGAGGTCCCTCTGGATCGGGTACTCCTTCCTCATGGTGAGTGATGTGGGATTAAAGCCAGATTCAATCCACGGTGTGTTGTAGAGCACTTTTGACAGTGTACCTTTCAAAGGCAATATTCCCACATTCTCAGAGATCACATTCATGGTAAACGCTGCATATCTCAGCTCAATCGTAAATGACCTTTAAATATCAAGCACGGTACAGTGTGCCTCGGATTGAATCCCAGCCAATATTTGTAACTAAAATGTAAAGTTATTTCACTACTACCCCAGTCTAAACCACCATTGTGAAACTAACACCCAGGACTTGTCTGGGTCTCTCCCTCTCTCTTTCCCCCCATACAGCACACAGCTGCCGGGGCAGAGGGCGGAGGCCAGTCCCTTGTTTCACCCGGCTCCTGTCTGGAAGACTTCCGTGCAACTCCCTTCATCGAGTGTAACGGGGCTAAGGGCACCTGCCACTTCTTTGCCAACAAGTACAGCTTCTGGCTGACCACGGTGGAGCCTAACCGCGAGTTCAACCCCCCTCCGATGGACACGCTGAAGGGAGGCAACCAACTCAGCAGAGTCAGTCGCTGTCAGGTCTGCAGTAAGATCTTGTAGCCGGGAGAAGAGTCGAAGATAGAGAGATAGAGAGATAGAGAGATAGAGAGATAGAGAGAAGAAATGGAAAACACAGAGACTGAAACAACAAAAGAGAGGGTGATGATTACTTCTCAGAAAGAAAAAGAGAGAGGAGGTAAAAAAAATTTAAAAACATTCCCCCTTAAAAAAAAATGATTGACCAGATGACTGACTGAATTTAAGCACCGTCCCCTGTTGTCTCGATCTTTCTGCCTCCCCCCCGCCCTGTCTCTCTCTTTCTGCCCCCCCCCCCCCCAGAGGGAGGGAGGGATGGAGAGATGTGGGGTCTAGGTTTTGATTGCTCTGCACTAGGATATCACTGACAGTGTTGCTAATATGTGTCTTTATGTGGGTGTTTTCTCGTTACTATGGCTACGTGGTCTGAAAACATTCACGGCTACCTAGTGCAACTGCAAACCAACCCTTCGGACCACACTGAACCGTTTCCCCTTCCTGGTTACGTCCCAAATGCCCCCCTATTCCCTATATAGTACACTACTTATGGCTTGGGCTCCATAGGCCTCTGGTCACAAGTAGTGAACAATACAGGGTTCCATTGGGACAGATCTCTACCATAACAACTACAGTCATAAACCTGAGAGACCTGCTATACTGTACATACCTATTTACTGCTAGCCAACCACTTTAACACACACACACCATTGACATCTTCACCAATATGTCTTCTTTTTTATGTTACCCTACTCCGGGACTCAACTTGACAACAGTTTGGAAAAAGGCACTTTTAAAATACTAGAATGATTGGCATAGATAGTGAGACAACATCATCCAATGACGAATCACAGTATTAGAACAAAAACAATTGGTCATAAGAGACCATGTATGTGAATGTATTGCACTGATTTGAATTCCAATAATGGGTAAGATATAAATGTCAGTCCGTCTGTAACAGTCAGTCCGCAACGTTTGACTTTTCAGTTTAGCTATAGTGACGGACGGTGAAGATTTAGGTTCACCACCACAGAAACAAACCTATCAGCTCCTCGATTCACTGCTGGCACACACATCAGCAACAACAAACCTATCAGCTCCTCGATTCACTGCTGGCACACACATCAGCAACAACAAACCTATCAGCTCCTCGATTCACTGCTGGCACACACATCAGCAACAACAAACCTATCAGCTCCTCGATTCACTGCTGGCACACACATCAGCAACAACAAACCTATCAGCTCCTCGATTCACTGCTGGCACACACATCAGCAACAACAAACCTATCAGCTCCTCGATTCACTGCTGGCACACACATCAGCAACAACAAACCTATCAGCTCCTCGATTCACTGCTGGCACACACATCAGCAACAACAAACCTATCAGCTCCTCGATTCACTGCTGGCACACACATCAGCAACAACAAACGCACATGGTTATTATGGTTATTTCATCTCACTCCACAATGTATGTTTCCGCCCACAGTGAGATCCTGATCGTTGTGGGACTTGTAATGCAAATGTACTGTAACTGCCACAGAACGGAGAGGATACCACAAGAGCGTTGGGCCAGTAACCGAAATGTTGCTGGTTCGAATCCCCAGCTGATTATGTGACAAATCTGCCGATGTGCCCTTGAGCAAGGCACCTTAATTGCTCCTGTAAGTCACTCTGGATGAAAGCGTCTGCTAAATTAGTAAAATGTCAAATTGAAGTTGCTTAATGGGAATTACATTTGCCCAAGACAAACAAAAATGTTCGGGGAAACAGATATAGAGCACTGCTACTTTACTTCAACTCTCTCGCTGACTGGAATGGGTGACCAAGCTGATAGTACCATGCACCAAATCATACTTATTTAAAACCGTCATATTCTGCAGGGTTTCACTCACTCACTCTGCTCACCTCGCTAGCCTATCTGCTCACCTCGCTAGCCTATCTGCTCACCTCGCTAGCCTATCTACTCACCTCGCTAGCCTATCTGCTAACCTCGCTAGCCTATCTGCTCACCTCGCTAGCCTATCTGCTCACCTCGCTAGCCTATCTGCTCACCTCACTAGCCTATCTGCTCACCTCGCTAGCCTACTCACCTCGCTAGCCTATCTGCTCACCTCGCTAGCCTATCTGCTCACCTCGCTAGCCTACTCACCTCGCTAGCCTATCTGCTCACCTCGCTAGCCTATCTACTCACCTCGCTAGCCTATCTGCTCACCTCGCTAGCCTATCTACTCACCTCGCTAGCCTATCTGCTCACCTCGCTAGCCTATCTACTCTCCATGTTTTGTGACCAAAATGTACTTATATTATTTATAAAAACCCACCACCCACCATGCTCAAGCCAAAACATACAAGTACGCAATAACCGCTTGGAAGGCATCCCAAATAAATTGATTTTGTCCCCCCACACCAAACGCGATCACGACACGCAGGTTAAAATATCAAAACAAACGGTGAACTATTTGTTAATTTGAGGACAGGTCAAAAAGCGCTAAACATTTATGGCAATTTAGCTAGCTAGCTTGCAGTTGCTAACTAATTTGTCCTAATTTGTCCTGGGATATAAACGTTGAGTTGTTATTTTACCTGAAATGCACAAGGTCCTCTACTCCACCAATTCATCCACACATAAAACGGTCAACCAAATAGTTTCTAGTCATCTCTCCTCCTTCCAGGGGCGGCAGGTAGCCTAGTGGTTGAGCATTGTGCCACTAACCAGAAGGTTGCTAGATCAAATCCCCGACCTGACAAGATAAAATCTGTCGTTCTGCCCCTGAACAAGGCAGTTAACCCACTGTTCCTAGTCTGTCATTGTAAATAAGAATTTGTTCTTCACTGACTTGCCTGGTTAAATACCATTTTTTTAAATGTTTAAATCCAGGCTTTTTCTTCTTTGGACTTTATATGGCGATTGGTGATACCACGACGACCAACCGAACTAAGTCAATCTTTCAATCACCCACGTGGGTATAACAAATGAGGAGATGGCTCGTCGGTATCTGCTTCTATACACCAATAAGGAGATGGGATAGGCAATAATTGAATAACATGTATGTGTACATTTATTTTGCAACGCTTGCACACATGGCACAAGTGGTGTAGTCAGCATGTTAGAATGTTTGTTATTGTACAGAAGCTTACTATACATTTTTTATCAACGTTAAGGCCTATTGTGTTCTGGTAGTCCCTATCTACTGTCCTTAGCCTGTTTTGTTAATGGCCACGTTCCAGAGCCGACTACATTAGGTTCCAGAGCCGACTACATTAGGTTCAAGAGCCGACTACATTAGGTTCCAGAGCCGACTACATTAGGTTCCAGAGCTGGCTACATTAGGTTCCAGAGCTGACTACATTAGGTTCCAGAGCCGACTACATTAGGTTCCAGAGCTGACTACATTACAGACGCCTACCAGATCTCACAACACCTGAATAGGTGATTAACATATCAGCTGATCACATTCTATGATCTAACAATCTGATTGATGCCTAACTACGTAGTCGATGAGGTGGCTCACAACCATTGGTTGGTGGTTGATGAAATGCAACACCTGGAATGTAGGTGGCCTGGAACGTGGCAGTTGTCGCTGAATTTATGTTAAAGGTACTGGGTGACTTAATAAATTGTAACCACTATGACCACTATGTCTATCACATAGGCCCATCTCTCGTTGGTAGCCCTGAGTACATTATTTGTCCTCATTTGTCATTGTTTTGTCTGTAATCTAGATTATAATTATTTTTACTTCACAGTATGTATCCCCTGTATCAAAAGTGATTTACAAATACATTTTGTGGGTGCTGGTCTGTACATTCGATGATAGGAACGGAAGTTTTTTTTGGGATATGTTTTTATATGGAAATACATACAGTACTATGATTATTTTTGAATTACCCAAAAGGATAAAAGACATTTTTATTGTCACTCTTTTGACACAGTCCTCTGATGGTAAATAAATTCCACCATCTTTAAAAGGAATTTTGAGAAAAACGGAATATTTTTTCTTCTTCATACAAATCCACATTTGACATGTATAACATACGTAAGTGCCTACAATGATTATGCAGTTGTGCTACATTTTCCTCAAAGAGGATAAACAACAGAATTGAATTGAGTCTGAAATGTGTATTCTTGTGTTCACACTGAAATAAAGTATTACAATTTAATCAGATTAAAAAGAATGATTAAGATTATGTGAGAACAATGTAACTAAATTATAGACCACCAATACAAATAAAATACATTTTTTTTGGTCACATATTTAGCAGATGTTATTGTGGGTGTAGCGAAATGCTTGTGCATCTACTGTAGGTCCAACAATGCTTGTCCAACAAGCTTGTCCGGAAGCAAGATGTCAGTGTCCGCGACGTGGCTGGTTTTCCCTTTGTATTCATCAAATCAAATCAAATGTATTTATATAGCCCTTCTTACATCAGCTGATATATCAAAGTGCTGTACAGAAACACAGCCTAAAACCCCAAACAGCAAGCAATGCAGGTGTAGGAGACCGGTGGCTAGGATAATCTCCCTAGAAAGGCCAAAACCTAGGAAGAAACCTAGAGAGGAACCAGGCTATGAGGGGTGGCCAGTTCTCTTCTGGCTGTGCCGGGTGGAGATTATAACAGAACATGGCCAAGATGTTCAAATGTTCATAAATGACCAGCATGGTCAAATAATAATAATCACAGTAGTTGTCGAAGGTGCAACAAGTCAGCACCTCAGGAGTAAATGTCAGTTGGCTTTTCATAGAGAGTGAAAAGAGAGAGTGATCATTGAGAGTATCTCTACCGCTCCTGCTGTCTCTAGAGAGTTGAAAACAGCATGTCTGGGACAGGTAGCACATTCGGTGAACAGGTCAGGGTTCATTAGGGCGGCAGGGTAGCCTAGTGGTTAGAGCGTTGGACTAGTAATCGGGAGGTTGCAAGTTCAAATCCCCGAGCTGACAAGGTACAAAGTTGTCCTTCTGCCCCTGAACAGGCAGATAACCCACTGTTCCTAGGCCGTCATTGAAAATAAGAATTTGTTCTTAACTGACTTGCCTAGTTAAATAAAAGTAAAATTAAAATTAGCCGCAGGCAGAACAGTTGAAACTGGAGCAGCAGCATGGCCAGGTGGACAGGGGACAGCAAGGGGTCATCATGCCAGGTAGTCCTGAGGCATGGTCCTAGGGCTCAGGTCTTCCAAAAGAGAGAATTAGAGAGAGCATACTTAAATTCACACAGGACACCAAATAGGACAGGATAAATACTCCAGATATAACAGACCCCCTGACATAAACTACTGCAGCATAAATACTGGAGGCTGAGACAGGAGGGGTCAGGAGACACTGTGGCCCCATCCGATGATCCACCCGGACAGGGCCAAACAGGCAGGATATAACCCCACCCACTTTGCCAAAGCCCAGCCCCCACACCACTAGAGGGATATCTTCAACCACCAACTTACCATCCTGAGACAAGGCCCACAAAGATAGTCCGTGATTGTCTATTGACCCTGCCACATACAGTGGTACAGTGGGGAGAACAAGTATTTGATACACTGCCGATTTTGCAGGTTTCTGTAATGTTTATCATAGGTACACATCAACTAAAACAAAAATCCAGAAAATCACATTTTATGATTTTATATTAATTAATTTGCATTTTATTGCATGACATAAGTATTTGATACATCAGAAAAGCAGAACTTAATATTTGGTACAGAAACGTTTGTTTGCAATTACAGAGATTCCTACGTTTCCTGTAGTTCTTGACCAGGTTTTCTTCATCCTTTCACTGAAAGCCACAGCAGTCATATTTGGAGGCAGACTGGCCAAAGGGCAGTTCGGGCAAATGCCAGATGGGCCTGTTCATTTTAATCCCTTTGGGCCTGTTTAATCCCATTGGGCCTGTTTAAATTGGCTTTGTGCAAAATTATATATTTTTTGGCTTATAAAGGGGGCCTCGAGGAGAAAATGGGGTGTGTGTTGGAAATGCCCTGGCTGATTTCTGGTCCCAGTCCATCCCTGGTCATATTTGATCATCAACCAATGACCAACACCATCAATAGATTTAAACCCCTTATGGGTTGAGGAGCATTTTGAAAACTGCTGCTGAATGGGTAAAACAAACTTTGTGTTTAAAAATGTTTGTAATATTATTTTTGTAAAGTGTGTTGAGACCTTGTTAATAAAATAAATACATTGTGATTTGATTTGACATATTTTTAGGGTAAAGTGTTTGTCAAAACCGTGTCATTCTTGACCAAAATAGCAAATTAATTATACTGCCTTCAAGTGTGAAAGTTACCTTTAAAAAAAAAAAAAAAAATCCACAGTGAAACAAATGATGACCATGGAGATTGTACGTTTTTTTAATGTTGAATTCCGTCATGCATTATATGGCTGGACATGTCTGGCAAGGTCAACTGAATTTTTAAATAAATTGATATTTAGATAATAAAAAGATGTACTGTTAGGCCTTGCTGGAAATGTAGATTGATTGGTCCGATTCTGAGAGCCACCCTCTGCCGTAAAGCGGTCTGCGCCAAACTGTCGTCGTAAAATCACAGCTTGTTCAGCATCGCCACAACAACACTGTTTTGCAGAAAAGGGGATTTTGACGTCTGATTTGGAACACATTAACAGGTAAATATCATCACCAACATCTGAAGATGTGGTATAATATGCTTTCCGAATGTTTTGATGTGTTGGATAATATTGATAATTGCTTATAGTCACGTTATTACTAGTGCGTTAGCTAGCATCTTTTTGTTAGCTTATCTGGCAAGAAGTAGCTAGCTAGCTGTATATCTGTTTATCTTGGATAGCTGCCTAGCTATCCACTGCATGTGCAGTTAAACGTTTACTTATACGCCAAGCGAACTTTTATTCAGGGTTTGCCTTTCGTAATGTAGTTTAAGGATCTAACTAGGTAATAATAATGTTCTGCTCATTTCAGTAATAATAGCTAACTTAGCTACCTACCTTGTGTTAGCTCTAGCTACAGTGCCTAAAGAGAGTATTTATACTCCTTTTATTACATTTTTATATAACCAGGTAGGCCAGTTGAGAACAAGTTCTCATTTACAACTGCGACCTGGCCAAGATAAAGCAAAGCAGTGCTACAAAAACAACACAGAGTTACACATGGAATAAACAAATTTACAGTCAATAACACAATAGAAAAATCTGTATACAATGTGCAAATGAAGTAATGAGATTAGGTAATAAATAGGCCAATTGTGGCGAAGTAATTACAATTTAGCAATTTACACTGGAGTGATATGTGCAGATAAGGATGTGCAAGTAGAAATACTAGTGTGCAAAAGAGCAGAAAAACAAATATGGGGATGAGGTAGGTAGTTGGATGGGCTTTTTACAGATGGGCTGTGTACAGCTGCAGCGATTAGTAAGCTGCTCTGATAGCTGACGCTTAAAGTTGGTGAGGGAGATTTAAGTCTCCAGCTTCAGTGATTTTTTGCAATTCGTTCCAGTCATTGGAAGGGGAGAACTGGAAGGAAAAGCGGCCAAAGGGGTGTTGGCTTTGGGGATGACCAGTGAGATATACCTGCTGGAGCGTGTGCTACGGGTTGGTGCTGCTATGGTGACCATGGTGAGCTGAGATAAGGCAGGGCTTTACCTAGCAAAGACTCATAGATGACCTGGAGCCAGTGGGTATAGCGACGAATATGTAGCGAGGACCAGCCAACGAGAGCATACAGGTCGCAGTGGTGGGTAATATATGGGGCTTTGGTGACAAAACGGATGGCACTGTGATAGACTGCATCCAATTTGTTGAGTTGGGTGTTGGAGGCTATTTTGTAAATGACATCGCCAACGTCGAGGTTGGTAGGATAGTCAGTTTTACAAGGGTATGTTTGGCAGCATAAGTGAAGGAGGCTTTGTTGCGAAATAGGAAGCCGATTCTAGATTTAACTTTGGATTGGTGATGCTTAATGTGAGTCTGGAAGGAGAGTTTACGGTCTAGCCAGACATCTAGGTATTTATAGTTGTCCATATATTCTAAGTCAGAACCGTCCAGAGTAGTGATGCTAGGCAGGCGGGTGCGGGCAGCGATCGGTTGACGAGCATGCATTTCGTTTTACTAGCATTTAAGAGCAGTTGGAGGCCACGGAAGGAGTGTTGTATGGCGTTGAAGCTCGTTAAGTGTCCAGAGAAGGGCCAGAAGTATACAGAATGGGGTCGTTTGCATAGAGGTGGATCAAAAACTCACCCTTGACTTATTACACATCTTGTGTTACAGCCTGAATTTAAAATCGATTTAAAAAAAAAATTAAGTCTCCAACACACAATACCCCATAATGACAATGTAAAACTTTGTTTGTGGATGTTTTCTTTTGGTCTGGTGTAGAGGTCGACCGATTATGATTTTTCAACACCGATACCGAATATTGGAGGACCAAAAAAAGCCAATATTTTTTTTGTAATAATGACAATTATAATAATACTGAATGAACACTTATTTTAACTTAATATAATACATCAATAAAATCAATTTAGCCTCAAATAAATAATGAAACATGTTCAATTTGGTTTAAATAATGCAAAAACAAAGTTTTGGAAAAGTAAAAGTTAGCGCGCACTTCGCTAACTAGCTAGCCATTTCACATTGGTTACACCAGCCATTAGGCTGATAGGCTTGAAGTCATAAACAGCACTGTGCTTGCGAAGAGCTGCTGGCAAAACGCACGAAAGTGCTGTTTGAATGAATGCTTACAAGCCTGCTGCTGCCTACCATCGCTCAGTCAGACTGCTCTATCAAATCATAGACTTAATTATAACATAACACACAGAAATACGAGCCTTTGGTTATTAATATGGTCGAATACGGAAACTATAATTTAGAAAACAAAACATTTATTTCAGTGAAATACGGAACCGTTCGTTATTTTATCTAACGGGTGGCATCCATTAGTCTAAATATTCTTGTTACATTGCACAACCTTCAATGTTATGTCAAAATTACGTAAAATTCTGGCAAATTAGTTCGCAATGAGCCAGGCTGCCCAAACTCTTGCATATACCCTAACTCTCCGTGCAATGAACGCAAGAGCAGTGACAATTTCACCTGGTCAATATTGCCTGTTAACCTGGATTTCTTTTAGCTAAATATGCAGGTTTAAAAATATATACTTCTGTGTATTGATTTTAAGAAAGGAAGGCATTGGTGTTTATGGTTAGGTACAGTCGTCCAACGATGGTGCTTTTTTTCACAAATGCGCTTTTGTTAAATCATCCCCCTGCGTTGCATCGATTATATGCAACACAGGACACGCTAGATAAACTAGTAATATCATCAACCATGTGTAGTTATAACTAGTATTTATGATTGATTGATTGTTTTCTTTTAGATAAGTTTAATGCTAGCTAGCAACTTACCTTGGCTTCTACTGCATTCGCCTAACAGGCAGTCTCCTCGTGGAGTGCAATGAGAGGCAGGTGGTTAGAGCGTTGGACTAGTTACCTGTAAAGTTGCAGGATTGAATCCCCCGAGCTGACAAGGTGAAAATCTGTCGTTCTGCCCCTGAACAAGGCAGTTAACCAACCGTTCCTAGGCCGTCATTGAAAATAAGAATGTGTTCTTAACTGACTTGCCTAGTTAAATAAAGGTATTAAAAAATATAAAAGTATTTCTGGGTAAGTCTCCAAGAACTATGCACACCTGGATTGTACAATATTTGTACAGTATTATTTTTTTAAATTCTTCATCCTCTGTCAAATTGGTTGTTGATTATTACTAGACAGCCATTTTCTTGTCTTGCCATAGATTTTCAAGACGATTTAAGGAAAAACTTTAACTAGGCGACGATCCTCTTGGTAAGCAGCTCCATTGTATATTTGTCCTTGTGTTTTAGTTTATTTTTCTGCTGAAAGGTGAATTTGTCTCCCAGTGTCTGTTGGAAAGCTGACTGAACCAGGTTTTCCTCTAGGATTTTGCCCGTGCTTAGCTCTATTCCGTTTCCTTTTATCCTAAAAAAAAACAACCTCCCTTGCCAATGACAAGTGTACTCATAACATGATGCAGCCCCACCATGCTTGAAAATATGAAGCGTGGTAGTCAGTGATGTGTTGTGTTGGATTTTCCCCAAACATAACGCTTTGTATTCAGGACATAAAGTTCATTTCTTTTCCACATTTTTTGCACTTCTACTTTAGTGTCTTATTGCAAACAGGATGCATGTTTTGGAATATTTTTTATTCTTTTCACTTTGTCATTTAGGTTAGTATTGTGGAGTAACTACAATTATGTTGATCCAGCCTGTGTTCTCCTATCAAAGTCATAAAACTCTGTAACTGTTTTAAAGTCACCATTGGCCTCATCCCTGAGACGTTTTTTCCTCTGGCAACTAAGTTATGAAAAACACCTTTATCTTTGTAGTGAATAGGTGTATTGATCCACCATCCAACGTGTAATTAATCAACTTCACCATGCTCAAAGGGATGTTCAATGTATGCTTTTTATTTTTATTTTTTTACCCATCAACCAATAGGTGCCCTTCTTTGAGGCATTGGAAAACCTCCCTGGTCTTTGTGGTTGAATCTGTGTTTGAAATTCACTGCTCAACTGAGGGACCTTACAGAGATGAGGTAGTTATTCAAGAGGGAGTCCATGCAACTTATGTGACTTGTTAGGCATTTACTGCTGAATGTATTTAGGCTTGCTATAACAAAGGAGTTGAATACTTGTTGATTCAAGACATTTCAGTTTTTCATTTTTATTTAATTGGTAGAAAAATTCTACATACAGTTCCACTTTGACACTATTGGGTATTGTGTGTAGGCCTGTAACACAACATATTGTGGGAAAGCCAAGGGGTGTAATTACTTCCTGAAGGCACCGTACATAGTCCTAACCAATAAATCTTTCCTTTTCTCCGTGTCCTCCCTCTGCCTTCCTCCTCGTCTTCTTCGTTCCCCTCCCTTCCTCCATATCCCCCCTTCAGGTACGCTGGAATTTTGGGACACCCACTCGGACATGTCCTATGTCTTCATCAATGACTCGTCTCAGACCTCCGTTCCCCTGCTCCAGGTAGGGACGATGCCTACCCCTGCACATTGACTCTGTACCAGTAGTGTTGTTATTGTTATTTTATTGTTGGGTAAGCTCTCGTAAGTAAACATTTCACTGTATATTCTACACTTGTTGTATTCGGCGCGTGTGATTTGACAACCCTAATGTCTGCTCCCCTGCTCCTGGTGGGGTTGAGTCCAACACAAGGGGGTTGCATCCCAAATCCACCCCTACGCCCTATGCACTTGTGGAGGTCTGTGAGGATCTGACAGGCGTAAGCAATCTGGTAGTAGCTTCACTTGCCCTCTGATAGGTTAGATGGAGGTTTCACCATATTGACGACACCTGTCAAATCCTCTCAGATCCCCACAAGTGTGTAGGGTCTAGGGTCCGGTGTTGTGTGTGTTGTGCAACAGTGTAGGAACCAAACGGAAGCAAACAGGGATGGACCTACCAGAATTTGTCCAATTAGAAACTCTTGTTTCGGTTGCAATACGTTTTGCTACAGTGTGCTCCCAGGTCTTCAGAATCGATTTAAAGTTTAAGTTAGCTAGGGTCTGTTAATCAATTCCCTTATTCTCTGATTCAATACAGAATCAATCAATCAACTAATTCATCTAACTCATCCCGGGACGTTATCGTGAAAGACAATGTGTTCTCAATGACTTACCTGGTTAAATAATGGCAAATCCCTAACTGCAGGCCTGCATCGACGGGGACCTGCTTTTCACCAAGCGGCTCCTGGAGACGGGCTGTGACCCCAACACACGGGACAACCGGGGCCGTACTGGCCTGCACCTAGCGGCCGCCAGGGGGAACGTGGACATCTGTTGTTTCCTCCATAAGTTTGGGGCGGACCTCCTGGCTACAGACTACCAGGGAAACACGGCGCTACACCTCTGTGGACACGTGGATACTATCCAGTTCCTGGTGTCCAACGGTCTCAAGATAGACATCTGGTGAGAGGGGGCTGAGGGTTGGGAGGGCCTGGAAGGGAGTGAGGGGGAGTAGAGGCTGTTTTACAGTTGGCTTGGGGCCTGAGAGGGGCTGAGGGTTGGGAGGGCCTGGAAGGGAGTGAGGGGGAGTAGAGACTGTTTTACAGTTGGCTTGGGGCCTGAGAGGGGCTGAGGGTTGGGAGGACCTGGAAGGGAGTGAGGGGAGTAGAGACTGTTTTACAGTTGGCTTGGGGCCTGAGAGGGGCTGAGGGTTGGGAGGACTTGGAAGGGAGTGAGGGGAGTAGAGACTGTTTTACAGTTGGCTTGGGGCCTGAGAGGGGCTGAGGGTTGGGAGGACCTGGAAGGGAGTGAGGGGGAGTAGAGACTGTTTTACAGTTGGCTTGGGGCCTGAGAGGGGCTGAGGGTTGGGAGGACCTGGAAGGGAGTGAGGGGAGTAGAGACTGTTTTACAGTTGGCTTGGGGCCTGAGAGGGGCTGAGGGTTGGGAGGACCTGGAAGGGAGTGAGGGGAGTAGAGACTGTTTTACAGTTGGCTTGGGGCCTGAGAGGGGCTGAGGGTTGGGAGGACCTGGAAGGGAGTGAGGGGGAGTAGAGACTGTTTTACAGTTGGCTTGGGGCCTGAGAGGGGCTGAGGGTTGGGAGGGCCTGGAAGGGAGTGAGGGGGAGTAGAGACTGTTTTACAGTTGGTTTGGGGCCTGAGAGGGGCTGAGGTTTGGGAGGGCCTGGTAGGGAGTGAGGGGGAGTAGAGACTGTTTTACAGTTGGCTTGGGGCCTGAGAGGGGCTGAGGGTTGGGAGGGCCTGGAAGGGAGTGAGGGGGAGTAGAGACTGTTTTACAGTTGGCTTGGGGCCTGAGAGGGGCTGAGGGTTGGGAGGACTTGGAAGGGAGTGGGGGGGGGAGTAGAGACTGTTTTACAGTTGGCTTGGGGCCTGAGAGAGGGGGGGAGTAGAGACTGAGGGTTGGGAGGACCTGGAAAGGAGTGAGGGGGAGTAGAGACTGTTTTACAGTTGGCTTGGGGCCTGAGAGGGCTGAGGGTTGGGAGGACCTGGAAGAGAGTGAGGGGAGTAGAGACTGTTTTACAGTTGGCTTGGGGCCTGAGAGGGGCTGAGGGTTGGGAGGACCTGGAAGGGAGTGAGGGGAGTAGAGACTGTTTTACAGTTGGCTTGGGGCCTGAGAGGGGCTGAGGTTTGGGAGGGCCTGGAAGGGAGTGAGGGGGAGTAGAGACTGTTTTACAGTTGGCTTGGGGCCTGAGAGGGGCCGAGGGTTGGGAGGACCTGGAAGGGAGTGAGGGGGAGTAGAGACTGTTTTACAGTTGGCTTGGGGCCTGAGAGGGACTGAGGGTTGGGAGGACCTGGAAGGGAGTGAGGGGGAGTAGAGACTGTTTTACAGTTGGCTTGGGGCCTGAGAGGGGCTGAGGGTTGGGAGGACTTGGAAGGGAGTGGGGGGGAGTAGAGACTGTTTTACAGTTGGCTTGGGGCCTGAGAGGGGCTGAGGGTTGGGAGGACCTGGAAGGGAGTGAGGGGGAGTAGAGACTGTTTTACAGTTGGCTTGGGGCCTGCGAGGGGCTTTGACTGAGGGGTAAAAGCAGGGTTAGAGTTACAGGGGTTCTAATCACATAGAGGAACCCTTAATAGGTTTTAGGTCACCCTGTTAGGTTTTTCAGATATACACATTGGTCCAACAGTCCACTCCCGATAGTGTCAATGTGTTTCTCAAACATTGGTTGGACCCTTGTTTGAACATTATCATGCTACATTGTGTGTTTCTCTCTCCCAGTAACCACAACGGGTCTACTCCTCTGGTGCTGGCCAAGAGGCGCGGAGTGAACAAGGACGCTATCCGCCTGCTGGAGGGCCTAGAGGAACAGGAGCTGAAAGGATTCAACAGGGGAGCCCACTCCAAACTGGAGACCATGCAAATGGCTGAGAGCGAGAGGTGAGGAGAGGGGTGGGGGTGTTAATGAGAGAGGTACAGAACAGGGGGAGGACAGTGCAGGAAGTGGAGGGGAGCCTATGTTACAGGCATTACTATGCTGCTTAACAGTATAGTTCCCTCACTCACAAGTCCTTACCGGTACTTGATGTTTCGTACTCTGCCTCGCTAACACACTTAACTGCCTGCTTCACAATAATACGCCTCCGAAAGGCTAGCAATTCAGCAACGTGATTGGTGACATTTCGAGCTGTGGAGCTCACTAACGGCACGATCTTAACTCTGTTGCACCCACTCTAAGCTGGAAACCTATATATCTATCTACCTGTCTATCTCTCCTATCTAAACTCAGCAAAAAAATAAACGTCCTCTCACTGTCAACTGCATTTATTTTCAGCAAACTTATCATGTGTAAATATTTGTATGAACATAAGATTCAACAACTGAGACATATACTGAACAAGTTCCACAGACATGTGACTAACAGAAATGGAATAATTTGTCCCTGAACAAAGGGGGGGTCAAAATCAAAAGTAACAGTCTGTATCTGGTGTGGCCACCAGCTGCATTAAGTACTGCAGTGCATCTCCTCCTCATGGACTGCACCAGATTTGCCAGTTCTTGCTGTGAGATGTTACCCCACTCTTCCACCAAGACACCTGCAAGTTCCTGGACATTTCTTGGGGGAATGGCCCTAGCCCTCACCCTCCGATCCAACAAGTCCCAGACGTGCTCAATGGGATTGAGATCCGGGCTCTTCGCTGGCCATGGCAGAACACTGACATTCCTGTCTTGCAGGAAATCACACACAGAACGAGCAGTATGGCTGGTGGCATTGTCATGCAGGAGGGTCATGTCAGGATGAGCCTGCAGGAAGGGTACCACATGAGGGAGGAAGATGTCTTTCCTGTTACGCACAGCGTTGTCATGCTGGAGGGTCATGTCAGGATGAGCCTGCAGGAAGGGTACCACATGAGGGAGGAAGATGTCTTCCCTGTAACGCACATCGTTGATTGCCTGCAATGGCAACAAGCTCAGTCCGATGATGCTGTGACACACCGCCCCAGACCATGACGGACCCTCCACCTCCAAATCGATCCCACTCCAGAGTACAGGCCTCGGTGTAACGCTCATTCCTTTGACGATAAACACGAATCCGACTATCACCCCTGGTGAGACAAAACCGCGACTCGTCAGTGAAGAGCACCCCAGTGACGGTGGGTTTGTGCTCATAGGCGACGTTGTTGCCGGTGATGTCTGGTGAGGACCTGCCTTACAACAGGCCTACAAGCCCTGTCCAGCCTCTCTCAGCCTATTGTGGACAGTCTGAGCACTGATGGAGGGATTGTGCGTTCCTGGTGTAACTCGGGCAGTTGTTGTTGCCATCCTATACCTGTCCCGCAGGTGTGATGTTCGGATGTACCGATCCTGTGCAGGTGCTGTTACACGTGGTCTGCCACTGCGAGGACGATCAGCTGTCCGTACTGTCTCCCTGTAGCTCTGTCTTAGGCGTCTCACAGTACGGACACTGAAATGTATTGCCCTGGCCACATCAGTCCTCATGCCTCCTTGCAGCATGCCTAAGGCACGTTCACACAGATGAGCAGGGACTCTGGGAATCTTTCTTTTGGTGTTTTTCAGAGTCAGTAGAAAGGCATCTTTAGTGTCCTAAGTTTTCATAACTGTGAACTTAATTGCCTACCGTCTGTAAACTGTTAGTGTCTCAATGACCGTTCCACAGGTGCATGTTCATTAATTGTTTATGGTTCATTGAACAAGCCTGGGAAACAGTGTTTAAACCCTTTACAATGAAGACCTGTGAAGTTATTTGGATTTTTACGAATGATCTTTGAAAGACAGGGTCCTGAAAAGGTTTATCTATTTCTCCTATCTATCTCTCCTATATATATATCTGCGCTATCTCTCCTATCTGTCTCTCCTATATATTTATCTGTGCTATCTCTCCAACACAAGGGGGTTCCATCCCAAACCGACCCCCCTATGTACTTGTGTACCATCTATCTATCTCTCCTGTCTATCTGTCTCTCCTGTCTATCTCTCCTGTCTGTCTCTCCTATCTATCTATCTCTCCTGTCTGTCTCCTGTCTATCTCTCCTGTCTATCTGTCTCTCCTGTCTATCTCTCCTGTCTGTCTCTCCTGTCTATCTCTCCTGTCTGTTTCCTGTCTATCTCTCCTGTCTATCTGTCTCTCCTGTCTATCTCTCCTGTCTGTCTCTCCTGTCTATCTCTCCTGTCTGTTTCCTGTCTGTCTCTCCTGTCTATCTCTCCTGTCTGTTTCCTGTCTATCTCTCCTGTCTATCTCTCATGTCTGTCTCTCATGTCTGTCTCTCATGTCTGTCTCTCTGTCTATCTTTCCTGTTTATCTCTCCTATCTATCTATCTATCCCTCCTATCTCTCCTATCTGTCTTTTCTGTTTATCTCTCCTATCTATCTATCCCTCCTATCTCTCCTATCTGTCTTTTCTGTTTATCTCTCCTATCTATCTATCTCTCCCTCCTATTTCTCCTATCGGTCTCTCCTGTCTATCTCTCCTATTTAAAATCAAGTAATGGCATGTAAGCTGACACTGGGCTACTTCTTTCTCTTCCTGTCAGTGCAATGGAGAGCCACTCCCTGCTGAACCCCGACCTCCAGAACAGGGAGGGAGTCCTGTCCAGCTTCAGGACCACCTGGCAGGAGTTTGTTGAGGACCTGGGCTTCTGGAGGGTGCTGCTACTTCTGGTGGTCATCGCCTTGCTCTCTCTGGGCATCGCTTACTACGTCAGCGGGGTGCTGCCCTTCTCCGCCAGCCAGCTGGACCTGGTACACTGAGGGAGGATGGACAGAGGGTGAAAGTTGGCTTGGGCTACATTCTGGTTATCCACCCTTGTCCAGAAGTGTGCACTTGCACACTCCCCTTTTTATGGATTTAAAAGCGTAGGAGTGGTGTAAGCGTTGGCTGGATTCAACCTTTGTGAAATGGTTACGAGAAAGTGTGCAAGTGCACACTTCGGGAGAATGGGGACTCAGCCATGGATGCATCTGCAGTCTGACGTATGTGTGTTATATGAACCTTTTCTCACTGTGGCCAGTTATGCATGAGAATGCACATCATTTCATGTGTCATTAATTTGTATGACTAAATTGACCAAATATCGACCAGTGACGTGACCATCTTCTTTCTGGAATACTGAGCTTTTAAAGCATAACTATCAAAAAAATAACATATTCAGTACCAGTCAATAGTTTGGAAACACCTACCCATTCAAAAGTTTATATATATTTTTATTCAAGATTGTGCAAAGCTGTCAAGACAAAGGGTGGCTTCTTGGAGAATCTCAAATATAAAATATTTTGATTTGTTTAACACTTTTTTGGTTACTACGTGATTCCATATGTGTTATTTCATAGTTTGTCTTCACTATTATTCTACAATGTAGATTTTAAAAAATATATATTTTTAACAAACCTGGAATGAGTAGGTGTGTCCAACCTTTTGACTGATACTGCATTTCTTACATGCAGTTGCATAACTTTTCCTGTCTAATTTAGTTTTGACAGTATTCAGCTCTATATGAAGAAACTGTTGTATTATGGACCTTTTTCCTAATGTCACAACATGTATTTTTCTGTGTTGTGTGGAGTAACAAGCTGTATATTGCTATAGTTTTTTTTGGTGCGTAATTATTTACTTTTATTTTGTTTCTTCTCCTGTTTATTGTTTTGAAAAGGGCCCATTTGTTCATTGATTTACCCTACAGGGTCAAATCCTCTTGCAAAGTCAATATTTTAGTTTTATTTCCATTCTTACCATTTTAACTGAAGTCTGTTTCTCTCACACCAGTTGCAAATTTCCCTAATAATGCTAATCAGGCTATAACTGTTGTGTGGAAACTTACATGGAACAAACATCTAACAGTGTGTAGAGTTATCCTGGGTGTCAGTCTGTTTCTGATCTCTTACCAACTCCTTAATGGTACTGTGATGTAACGTCTTCATAATGAGAGCATAAACTGTTCTGGGATCAGGCTAGTGAGAGCATAAACTGTTTCTCTCTCACCAACAAACTGTTCTGGGATCAGGCTAGTGTAGAGTTATCCTGGGTGTCAGTCTGTTTCTGATCTCTTACCAACTCCTTAATGGAACTGTCATGTCATGGCCTGATAATGATAGCACAAACTGTTCTGGGATCAGGCTAGTGTAGAGTTATCCTGGGTGTCAGTCTGTTTCTGATCTCTTACCAGCTCATTAATGGAACTGTGATGTAACGTCTTCATAATGAGAGCATAAACTGTTCTGGGATCAGGCTAGTGTAGAGTTATCCTGGGTGTCAGTCTGTTTCTGATCTCTTACCAACTCATGGAACTAATGGCCTGAGGAACTGTTCTGATCAGGCTAACGTGTAGAGTTATCCTTGTCATGTTTCTGATCTCTTACCAGCTCATTAATGCATAAACATAAACTGTTCTGGGATCAGGCTAGTGTAGAGTTATCCTGGGTGTCAGTCTGTTTCTGATCTCTTACCAGCTCATTAATGGTACTGTGATGTAACGTCTTCATAATGAGAGCATAAACTGTTCTGGGATCAGGCTAGTGTAGAGTTATCCTGGGTGTCAGTCTGTTTCTGATCTCTTACCAGCTCATTAATGGTACTGTGATGTAACGTCTTCATAATGAGAGCATAAACTGTTCTGGGATCAGGCTAGTGTAGAGTTGCATGGGAATGTAAGGTAAAGGGATGTGTTATGTTTCCCTCGTCCATCACCAAGTCAAGTACAATAAGAACTACAGAGTAGCACCTTTTATAGCGTCTTTGAACTAAAGATAAATGTTTGCTGTATTTTATTTAACATTTCCTCTGTGTTTACATCATGCAGCTTAGTTACATTTAACATTTATGAAGAGTTATTTCTCATATATGTTATGTTTTTTTGCTTTGTCAATCATAGCATTGTTGCAGGAATTTAATTCCTCTGTTTTAATTCCCATTTATAATTAAACACTCTGTCAATTCATAAGAATTTGTAAGATCCTTATTTTATAGAGATCGACAGAGCCCGGTCTTAAAGTCAAATAGCAGCCTTTATTCACGAGAGTACTGAACACGATACAGTTTACCACAGGTTATAAACTGAAAATTACGTCATTAGTTTCAGCACCAACCCGTGCCATCTCCGTTCCAGTACAAAGGCTGTATGGTTCTCACATCGTCTCTCCCTACTAAGATCATATAATTTATGAGTCAAGGTCTTCTTGTGTAGATAAGCATTCTAGCCAGTCTGAAGATATCGTTCATTCATTTCTACCAAGGAAGAGACAGTCATTGTTCTAACTCTTGACCACATTCACACACATTATATTCAGTACTGGGATCAAGAAAGAAAACTCATACATATACAGTAACATAATAGTATTCTGATTAGTACATATACAGTAACATAATAGTATTCTGATTAATCAGTCCTGATTGAAATGTATACATAATTAGTCATCATTGATAAAAAATTCCCTTAACAGCATCCATCATAGTAGACCTACATAGCACACAGAGAACAGTATCCATCATCACATATTGTAAACCATGTAGTTTAACGATTGATTCAGTTGTTTTGTGTCTGGATCTTGTAGAATAACATTTGAGGTATATCCATAATGTGATGTGGAAAATGAATTGATCATGTACAAAATACATACTGAACTACCAAAATGTTTAATGTTTCTATTAATCAAATTGGAGACAGGAAACACTCCTCAAATAGGCAGAGGGAGGTCCATCGGTAGCCTTGGTAACAAGGCCTGGGGTAGAGTGAGGTCCATCAGTAGTCTTGGTAACAAGGCCTGGGGTAGAGGTAGGTCCATCAGTAGCCTTGGTAACAACGCCTGGGGTAGAGGTAGGTCCATCAGTAGTCTTGGTAACAAGGCCTGGGGTAGAGGGAGGTCCTGACAGGGCTCTGATGATACAGGCAGGTGCATAGAGGACAAAATATGTCCCTGTCCCAATCCTGTCTTCTGTATCTGATTCACTTTCACTTATGGTGACAGAGAGATGCTCCCCACCCTGTTCCCCTTCTGGACAGGGACTGAATTGAGATCTCAACCAAGTCCCTTTAAACCAAGCAGCCATTGTTTCTTTCAATCTACCTCCAAGAAAACAGAAAACAGCAACTAGGATGATCACCAAAACAACCACCAAAACCACCTCCAACATTGTTGGCCTTCCTGTGTCTCTCTTTGGGAGTGACAGTGAGAACGACAGCTTCTGGAATTCCTCTCGTCTGTTTGTCAGGGCCGAGGAGACATAGGTATTTCCCCTGATCATAAAGGCTCAAGTCAGTGAGGGGGAGGGGAATGTGTCCCTGTCTGTAAGCATCGTTGAACCCAGAATCCCAGTTCACAAACCGAGGGCCATAGGTTATATTCCCTGCTGTGACATTCATTACAGTCTCTCCATCCTTTTCGCAGTAGATGTGTACCTCACTGTGTTACTGTAATTTAATTATGCCAATGTGCTTTCATCAATTGAAAGCCCTTAATCTATTTTATGAGAATTTGTAAGATTTCTTGTTTGCATAAAATACAGGCAGACCAGTCTTTCAATAATAGGTAATATAATTTATTCTCGGAGCGCGCTGACACTTAACCACGAGCAGCAGTTTATATACAGATCATGACGTCATTTCATTGCTTTAACAGAATCCCCTCCTCTCGACCGGGACACAGTAAGGTGAAAAGTTCATTCTAACTTACTAACACACTCCCAGATAACTTTTGACCACTCAACATTATCGATCACCACTGAACTGACAGTTTTAATTAACAGAAAACCTAGGAATGCACTCACTGCCTTATCTAAAAACCCCAGAGCTAAGTTTCTGTAGGGTCAACCATAGGCTAACGACCTTCTGTGTTTACACAGTCCACAACCCATTAGTTTCTAGTTGTAGTGCCTAGTTGGAATGGTGTTCATTAACTTTTTATTACTCCTTGTCCGTGTCACACAATCCCTTCTTATGAACTCATATTGTTAATCACTTATACATTTACATTTACATTTAAGTCATTTAGCAGACGCTCTTATCCAGAGCGACTTACAAATTGGTGCGTTCACCTTAAGACATCCAGTGGAACAGCCACTTTACAATAGTGCATCTAAATCTTTTAAGGGGGTGAGAAGGATTACTTTATCCTATCCTAGGTATTCCTGAAAGAGGTGGGGTTTCAGGTGTCTCCGGAAGGTGGTGATTGACTCCGCTGTCCTGGCGTCGTGAGGGAGTTTGTTCCACCATTGGGGGGCCAGAGCAGCGAACAGTTTTGACTGGGCTGCGCGGGAACTGTACTTCCTCAGTGGTAGGGAGGCGAGCAGGCCAGAGGTGGATGAACGCAGTGCCCTTGTTTGGGTGTAGGGCCTGATCAGAGCCTGGAGGTACTGAGGTGCCGTTCCCCTCACAGCTCCGTAGGCAAGCACCATGGTCTTGTAGCGGATGCGAGCTTCAACTGGAAGCCAGTGGAGAGAGCGGAGGAGCGGGGTGACGTGAGAGAACTTGGGAAGGTTGAACACCAGACGGGCAACTCTGGATGAGTTGTAGGGGTTTAATGGCACAGGCAGGGAGCCCAGCCAACAGCGAGTTGCAGTAATCCAGACGGGAGATGACAAGTGCCTGGATTAGGACCTGCGCTGCTTCCTGTGTGAGGCAGGGTCGTACTCTGCGGATGTTGTAGAGCATGAACCTACAAGAACGGGCCACCGCCATGATGTTAGTTGAGAACGACAGGGTGTTGTCCAGGATCACGCCAAGGTTCTTAGCGCTCTGGGAGGAGGACACAATGGAGTTGTCAACCGTGATGGCGAGATCATGGAACGGGCAGTCCTTCCCCGGGAGGAAGAGCAGCTCCGTCTTGCCGAGGTTCAGCTTGAGGTGGTGATCCGTCATCCACACTGATATGTCTGCCAGACATGCAGAGATGCGATTCGCCACCTGGTCATCAGAAGGGGGAAAGGAGAAGATTAATTGTGTGTCGTCTGCATAGCAATGATAGGAGAGACCATGTGAGGTTATGACAGAGCCAAGTGACTTGGTGTATAGCGAGAATAGGAGAGGGCCTAGAACAGAGCCCTGGGGGACGCCAGTGGTGAGAGCGCGTGGTGAGGAGACAGATTCTCGCCACGCCACCTGGTAGGAGCGACCTGTCAGGTAGGACGCAATCCAAGCGTGGGCCGCGCCGGAGATGCCCAACTCGGAGAGGGTGGAGAGGAGGATCTGATGGTTCACAGTATCGAAGGCAGCCGATAGGTCTAGAAGGATGAGAGCAGAGGAGAGAGAGTTAGCTTTAGCAGTGCGGAGGGCCTCCGTGATACAGAGAAGAGCAGTCTCAGTTGAATGACTAGTCTTGAAACCAGACTGATTTGGATCAAGAAGGTCATTCTGAGAGAGATAGCGGGAGAGCTGGCCAAGGACGGCACGTTCAAGAGTTTTGGAGAGAAAAGAAAGAAGGGATACTGGTCTGTAGTTGTTGACATCGGAGGGATCGAGTGTAGGTTTTTTTCAGAAGGGGTGCAACTCTCGCTCTCTTGAAGACAGAAGGGACGTAGCCAGCGGTCAGGGATGAGTTGATGAGCGAGGTGAGGTAAGGGAGAAGGTCTCCGGAAATGGTCTGGAGAAGAGAGGAGGGAATAGGGTCAAGCGGGCAGGTTGTTGGGCGGCCGGCCGTCACAAGACGCGAGATTTCATCTGGAGAGAGAGGGGAGAAAGAGGTCAGAGCACAGGGTAGGGCAGTGTGAGCAGAACCAGCGGTGTCGTTTGACTTAGCAAACGAGGATCGGATGTCGTCGACCTTCTTTTCAAAATGGTTGACGAAGTCATCTGCAGAGAGGGAGGAGGGGGGGAGGGAGGATTCAGGAGGGAGGAGAAGGTGGCAAAGAGCTTCCTAGGGTTAGAGGCAGATGCTTGGACTTTAGAGTGGTAGAAAGTGGCTTTAGCAGCAGAGACAGAAGAGGAAAATGTAGAGAGGAGGGAGTGAAAGGATGCCAGGTCCGCAGGGAGGCGGGTTTTCCTCCATTTCCGCTCGGCTGCCCGGAGCCCTGTTCTGTGAGCTCGCAATGAGTCGTCGAGCCACGGAGCAGGAGGGGGAGGACCGAGCCGGCCTGGAGGATAGGGGACATAGAGAATCAAGAGATGCAGAAAGGGAGGAGAGGAGGGTTGAGGAGGCAGAATCAGGAGATAGGTTGGAGAAGGTTTGAGCAGAGGGAAGAGATGATAGGATGGAAGAGGAGAGAGAGTAGCGGGGAGAGAGAGCGAAGATTGGGACGGCGCGATACCATCCGAGTAGGGGCAGTGTGGGAAGTGTTGGATGAGAGCAAGAGGGAAAAGGATACAAGGTAGTGGTTGGAGACTTGGAGGGGAGTTGCAGTGAGGTTAGTGGAAGAACAGCATCTAGTAAAGATGAGGTCGAGCGTATTGCCTGCCTTGTGAGTAGAGGGGAAGGTGAGAGGGTGAGGTCAAAAGAGGAGAGGAGTGGAAAGAAGGAGGCAGAGAGGAATGAGTCAAAGGTAGACGTGGGGAGGTTAAAGTCGCCCAGAACTGTGAGAGGTGAGCCATCCTCAGGAAAGGAGCTTATCAAGGCATCAAGCTCATTGATGAACTCTCCGAGGGAACCTGGAGGGCGATAAATGATAAGGATGTTAAGCTTGAAAGGGCTGGTAACTGTGACAGCATGGAATTCAAAGGAGGCGATAGACAGATGGGTAAGGGGAGAAAGAGAGAATGACCACTTGGGAGAGATGAGGATCCCGGTGCCACCACCCCGCTGACCAGAAGCTCTCGGGGTGTGCGAGAACACGTGG
Organism: Oncorhynchus nerka; assembly: GCF_034236695.1. NCBI lineage: Eukaryota > Metazoa > Chordata > Actinopteri > Salmoniformes > Salmonidae > Oncorhynchus > Oncorhynchus nerka. The sequence goes on from NC_088407.1 coordinate 16,161,417, forward strand.
GCGGACGAAGAGAGAGCAGTAGGAGTAGCAGTGTTATCTGTGGTGATCCATGTTTCCGTCAGTGCCAAGAAGTCGAGGGACTGGAGGGAGGCATAGGCTGACATGAACTCTGCCTTGTTGGCCGCAGATCGGCAGTTCCAGAGGCTACCGGAGACCTGGAACTCCACGTGGGTCGTGCGCGCTGGGACCACCAGATTAGAGTGGTGTGGAGCGTTTGTATGGTCTGTGCAGAGAGGAGAGAACAGGGATAGACAGACACATAGTTGACAGGCTACAGAAGAGGCTACGCTAATGCAAAGGAGATTGGAATGACAAATGGACTACACGTCTCGAATGTTCAGAAAGTTAAGCTTACGTAGCAGGAATCTTATTGACTAAAATAATTCAAATGATACAGTACTGCTGAAGTAGGCTAGCTGGCAGTGGCTGCGTTGTTGTTGTTCTATCTCTCTATAGTGCTGTTTCTTGTATTATGGTCTCTTGTTTCTTTAGAGGTTTCACTTTGTTGTCCTTTTACTTTTCCTTTTTCTTCTGTCCTTATTTTGTCTTCCTTTCTTCTGTTAACTAGATATTTTTGTTGTTATTCTTTGTAAGCTAGCTAGCTTCTTCCAGGAGAGTCCCTAGCAACTGCTTAGCAACAAGTAAACAATTCAGCTAGAAATTCAGCTAGCTAAGATAACTGTACAATTTTATGTAAAATAGTTACTTCTTCAAAAGCCTGTCTTTTTGGTTTGTTCCTTGTTTTGTCTTCTATTGAATCTTGCAGTTTTCTCTTGATTTTTTCGATGTACTTCACTCTAAAAAACCATTTAAATCTCAATATATACAGGAGCTCATTTTTCAGCAGCTGCTCAATTTGGAACTCCGGAACACATAAATAAACTTATAAAACAGAGTATAAGTTTACTTAGTTACAATTCTATTTAAAATGGGGATATTGTTTATTCATTTATCCATAATAAATCCAACAACTGTCAAGCAGGTTTACCTTCAACAATGGGGACTAAAAGTACAAATTGTACATCTTCTTGAGTCTTACCGCAGTGACACTCAAACCAACCGTTGTCATTAAATACAACAGAGGTGATGTTGAGACAGAGGTCTCCATCCCCGCGTTTAACCCTGTTCTCACAGGTTACTGCCTGCAGTCCTGAGTGGTAGAGCCTTAGCACACTTTTGAAGCTCAACTCTTCGGCCTCCGATGATGCCGATTGCCTCTTACCTGTTCTCGAAACTGTACTGCTCAGTGCTCCTCCCCATTTAGCCCCAAATGATTTTGTCTCATCCCAGAGGCTGTGACGATGTAAAACAAACTGGTTACACTGCAATGAATACTCCCATCATGAGCCCTGACCTGAGAAACTGCCATGTTGGTAATCGGAAATGACTCATTTCAGCATGTTATTGATATCATGTCTTGTTTTGAGGTGTTTTGACTGATATCATGTAAATGCAAATATGACAAATTCTCTAGCTTGCTAACCAACAACTGTAACGATGTATTTGAGACGAAATATTGATTAATTGTTGTCAACAATCTAAGCCAACCTCGTCTGTTTTTCCCCATGGTTGCACACATGTCGATTTTGTTGCTAACGCGACAGAGATAGAACACAGGTATTGTGGTCAGTGAAGGGTAGGACAGTTGAACATTAATCAGGTTTAAGATTGAGTGAACTGCTAATATCATTAAGGAACAGAAATTATCCCAGATTTGATATTTAGCTCAATTACAGTAAATATTATTTGCCTGTTGTTCATATTGCATGTGTGTGTGCATACACTCTAAAAAAGTAAAGGTTCCTAGAGACAGTGTTGCCAACTCCTCAGTAAGGAAAGTAGCTATTGGCTGTCCTATTTTTTTTAATTTTTTTTTTATATATTTTTTTTAATTAACAACAAATCAATACATAAAGCACATGAGGGAACACAAGCATACATAGATTACAAACAATAGACAATCGAGCTGGGGGCGGGGCTAGGGGCGGGGCTAGGGGGTACAATATCACATTACAATTACACAAGGACCTTAAGGGACATGCATATACTTACAATTCTAACAGCTTTTTTGTTAGTAGAGCATTTAACCGTCTTAAAATACAGTTCAATTTCTTTTTGTAGGGTACGAAAATGTGGTTTTCTGTTTGTAAATTTACATTTGTGTATATGAAATTTGGCCAAAAGAATAATGAAATTAATTACATAAAAATGATTCCGCTTATTTCTATTGTATGTAAAGAATCCAAACAGTACATCTCTCCACAATAGTGTAAAATCTTCATAAATGTGTTCAATTATAAACCTACTGATGTCTTGCCACAGTTTTCTTACATGCATACAATGCCAAAAAAGATGCACAACTGTTTCTGGGTGGTCGTTACAAAAGGAACAATTTGAGTTGATGTTTTCCTTAAACTTCTTCATATAGTGGTTGGCAGGATAATATTTATGAATAATTTTAAAGGAAACTTCCTTAATTTTGTTAACAAGTAGGTATGTTTGTGGCAACATCCAAACTTTTTTCCAACAGATATTATCAATAAATCCATTCCAATAAGGCATGACATAAGGTATATAGATACAACATCCTGCTGAAACAAAGATCGTATCGCTCTGTTGTTGAATGGACCAAAAGAGAAACAAATCTTTCCTACTGATGAGTCAACAGGGTCAATAGAAGGTAGGTTCTGAGGGTCAGGTCTTGACATGTTCCTGAATATTGGCTGTCCTAATCGTCCGCAGAAATCGCTAAATGACGTCATCACCCAATTTGCATAATTGGCCATGTGCCGTAATTGTGATGGACGCTGCAGGAGAGAGGAATAACGTCGTGGGAGAGACAACAAGTCAGTAAAAAACACCCTATTATTGTTTAGAACTACAAATGAACTTTCTTCTGTCGATTTTTTTTTATGTCATAATTACAACCCTCCTCCTTTATCCGGGCTTGGGACCGACAAAAGTGACCCAAAAGAGACACTCTGGCGGAGTTACTTCGTTTTTTATTTTATTTTTTAAGTTTGGTTTTTAACCTTATGGTCCACCTAGGAGCCTACAACAAGTCACAGTAAAACATGAACATTTTTAACCATAACAATTTTACATTTTTAAATGGACCAAAAAGAGACAATAGAAAAATCTGTCAACGTGAGAAAATTATGGTAACTAGTCTGGCCCTAAATCAGGTTAAAAAAAATCGAATAAAAACTATGTAAGCCAGGGCGTGATCAGCCACCTGCGGCTTCCCGCATGCGCATGGTCCAAGCAGGTCTTGCACCATGCGCGATTCAAGAACTCCACTAGTAGATTGCGATCGATCTGCTTTAGGGGTTCTTCAAATTGAAACTGCGGGGAAACCCCTATAAATTCGTCAAAGAATCCCTTTTAATGGATCCTCGAAGAACCTTTTGGGGTTAATTTTTGAACTACACCTCACTTATAAATTATTATTATTAATAATAATACAAATAACAATAAAACAATAGTTTAGTTGTCAGGGTTTATGATTTAAATGTCAAAGTAGAATTTAAAAAAAATCTAAATATGAGAAACTCCCAGCAGAGCCCCAAGTCCAATGGATATATCCTCTGGCCTGTTGATGTTAATGTGTTGATGTTCTCCGTATCCACAGCCACAGTGATTTTGCAGTGTATGGCGATAGAACAGGTTTCCTGTTATATTCATCAGAGGTGTAGGCAGGGTGAAGTTTGTTCATCCAAAAAAATAGGTATTATACAGATGATTAACAAAACATGCACACAACAGTTTTCATACCTTGGTTTTTATGGTGCATGTGAATGAAAAACGGTTTTGATGATGGTTTTCATACCTGTATCTTGTCCATAATGTAGAGGCCTATGGGACATTCATTGAAGAGGTCAGGGAGGAGGATGGTAAATGTGATCTGCATGACTTACCAATACCTTTGTATGCCTCCTCGTCTGTATACCTGCAGACACAAGTGAGTAGTCCAGTCATCTGCACCCAATACAGCCTTCAACATGTTATTATAGCCTACATATTCTTACCTCTTTGTTGATTGATATCCATTGAATTGTGTCCATCTTCTATTTTAAAAAGATTTGCACAAATATGAAAAGATAGATTGTATCATCATAAAACAAGATACATTTAGATCATATAAGGGACAAACCTTAAATTGAGGAGATCTTTACATTGTTCCGTTAAGTGCCTGCACCTGCTGTCCTTTCAAATCTACATTTTCAGTTGGGCAGTTAGGTTCCTGCAAGAACCCCCACCTCCTATGGGGTTCTTGGAATAACCTTTTGGGGGCAATTTTCAGTAACAATAAACCTAAAGTTCTTTGAAGAACTTAGAATATCTTAGAAGAACTGTTGTTGAACCCCTCATTTTTTGTGTATTGCTTCTGTGTGTGTTTGTTCAGAATACTCCATATTGCTACGGCACTGAAACTATGCAGTCACCGTAATAATTCAATAGGAAGATGGCAGTGATCTTATCGCTAACACTAGGTGGCAGTATTGTTACACCAACCATAAAGCTACAATAGTTTGGCTTGGCAATGACTCCAGTCAATGGAGTTGAGAAAAATAACACAAGCAGGTCTTGGACCAGGCTAGTGTAACTCCTCCATCTCTATGATGGTAGAGGATCCATTCACCTCTCTGGTTTCTTTCTCCCTCTCAGGACACATGGTAACTCTCTCATCACTATGACCATCAGAACTAGTTGCATTGTGGACATTTCCTAAAACATGATTTTAGACCAAGCTCAAAGAACACCGTTTAAAAATATATTTCACACTGGTAACACACAAATGGTACAAACTGTCTGTTGTATTTCAGTTTGTATCCACACAACAGTTCTATCCTGATTAGTGTTTGAGACATTCTCATATGAAGTGTAGATGAAACAAACTTGAGTTATTAAAGTGTGAAAACAGTAAGAACGGGGGAAAACAGTCCCAGACTAAGGCCCTGATCCAAGCTGAGGCCCTGGGCCCTAAATCAGGGTTGTCAAACTCATTCCATGGAAGACTGAGTGTATGCTGGTTTTACAATGTGTGTCCTATTAAGACCTAGACAACCAGTGAGGGGAGTTTAACTAATCAATGATCTTAATTGATCAATCAAGTATAAGGGAGGGGTGAACTTGCAGACACTCTGCCCTCCATGGAATGAGTTTGACACATGTGGCCTATATTCTCAGATGTCAGGGATGTAAACAGTGATGTATAACCCCTGGCTCATCAGGCCATGCAGATGGAGATGGCAGCCTATATGTCCCTCTTGTCATTCATTTGGGGGTGTTTGGGGGTTGGATACGTTCTTATAGTCACTGTGGGGACGACATCTTCTATGCACTTATTTTTATTTATTTTAAATTTTACCTTTATATACACAGGTTTTTTCTCATGGAGATAACCATCTCTTTTCCAAGAGAGACCTGGTCCAATAGCAGCAGAGGAAACAACGTTTCAGACAAAACCATTTACATACACTAACACAACATTAAACAAAACTATAAACACACATACAGTACAACAAAAACATTGTACATTTAAAAACAGAAACGTCTTGACTAAAAACAGCTGTCCTAAAGACAATTACACTCTTCTATGATATATACATCGATCAAGTGTTTAAACTCCACCAACGAAACTAGATCATCACATTTTAAAATGTTCAGGAGAGAATTCCAGGACCACGGAGCTGAGTAACTAAAACTATTTCTACCATGTCCTGTTCTAATTTTTTGTACTGTTAGAGGCAAATCAGAATGGGACCGTAAATTATATTTATTTACTGACCTGACTAAAAAAGAACAGAGATAAAATGGCATTTTACCCAATATGGTCTTATAAATCAGAGTATACCAGTGTTTAAGCCTACAATATGGCCTTATAAATCAGAGTATACCAGTGTTTAAACCTACAATATGGCCTCATAAATCAGAGTATACCAGTGTTTAAGCCTACAATATGGCCTTATAAACCAGAGTATACCAGTGTTTAAGCCTACAATATGGCCTTATAAATCAGAGTATACCAGTGTTTAAGCCTACAATATGGCCTCATAAATCAGAGTATACCAGTGTTTAAGCCTACAATATGGCCTTATAAATCAGAGTATACCAGTGTTTAAGCCTACAATATGGCCTTATAAATCAGAGTATACCAGTGTTTAAGCCTACAATATGGCCTTATAAATCAGAGTATACCAGTGTTTAAACCTACAATATGGCCTTATAAATCAGAGTATACCAGTGTTTAAGCCTACAATATGGCCTTATAAATCAGAGTATACCAGTGTTTAAGCCTACAATATGGCCTTATAAATCAGAGTATACCAGTGTTTAAGCCTACAATATGGCCTTATAAATCAGAGTATACCAGTGTTTAAGCCTACAATATGGCCTCATAAATCAGAGTATACCAGTGTTTAAGCCTACAATATGGCCTTATAAACCAGAGTATACCAGTGTTTAAGCCTACAATATGGCCTTATAAATCAGAGTATACCAGTGTTTAAGCCTACAATATGGCCTCATAAATCAGAGTATACCAGTGTTTAAGCCTACAATATGGCCTTATAAACCAGAGTATACCAGTGTTTAAACCTACAATATGGCCTTATAAATCAGAGTATACCAGTGTTTAAGCCTACAATATGGCCTTATAAATCAGTGTTTAAACCTACAATATGGCCTCATAAATCAGAGTATACCAGTGTTTAAGCCTACAATATGGCCTCATAAATCAGAGTATACCAGTGTTTAAGCCTACAATATGGCCTCATAAATCAGAGTATACCAGTGTTTAAGCCTACAATATGGCCTCATAAATCAGAGTATACCAGTGTTTAAACCTACAATATGGCCTCATAAATCAGTGTATACCAGTGTTTAAGCCTACGCAAGGTCAATGACGACCAGCCAACAGCGCTGTAGAGATCACAATGATGTGTTAGACGTTTCTGATTTTAAATGAACCTGAGGGCTGCATGATACACTGAATCAAGTGCTCTCAGGGTCGTGGCTGAGGCCTGCATATATATAACATCACTAAAATCGAAAACCGACAGTAATGTACATCATACCAGCTCCTTTCTGGCCTCAAAAGAAAAACAAGCCTTATGCCGGTAATAAAATCCTTTTTTCAGCTTGAGCTTCCTTATCAAGTTCTCTACATGCACAGTGAAGCTCAACTTATCATCAACCCACACACCCAAATATTTGTACACTTTAACTTGCTCTATAGTATGTCCAGTCAAAATAGCAATGATATGATTTGTAACATGCCTGGCATTTGAAAATACCATGCATTTTGTTTTACCTGAATTTAGAATTAGCTTTAAATCATACAGATTCTGTTGTATGATGTTAAATGCTCTTTGGGCATTTTCTAAAGCTAAAGACAAACTACTACCACTTGAATAAAGAACAGTATCATCTGCATAAAAATGAACATCCCCTGTTTCAATAAGATCCCCAATGTTGTTGATATACAAAATGAACAACAGTGGTCCCAAAATAGAACCTTGCGGAACACCTAGATGCACTATTGTAAAGTGGCTGTTCCACTGGATGTCATAAGGTGAAAGCACCAATTTGTAAGTCGCTCTGGATAAGAGCGTCTGCTAAATGACTTAAATGTAAATGTAAACACCTGAGCACACCTCTATGGACTCAGATTTACAACCATCCGCCATTACACATTGTGTACGATTTGATATGTCATTTATAAACCAATCTAGAGCATGACCAGTAATTCCACAACATTTTAACCTTTGCACTAACACAGCATGGGCCACAGTGTCAAAAGCCTTCGGGTAATCAATAAAAACAGGCAAACAATGTAACTTCTTACAGTGGATGTCATTTAAAACCTTCAATGTTACTGAAACAGTGCTGTGGCCAGACCTAAAACCTGATTGCATTCCATTTAAGATGTTGTTTTCTTGGAAGTAGGTCTTTAGCTGCCTACTAACTAAGGACTCCAGTACCTTTGACAGTACAGACATGATATGGGTCGATAGTTGTCAAGTAGCGAAGGATCTCCACCTTTCAGGAGAGGCAGTACAAAAGCAGATTTCCATAACTTGGGGATTTCCTTAACATCAAGCGTGAGGTTAAAAATACATGTTAAGGGGGAGCAATGATGTCTGCAGCTAGGTGCAGGAAGTGGGGGTTTAGTTCATCAGGGCCAGGGGATTTTTCAAATCCATTTATCTGTGCTTTACACACTTCTGAAACAGAGAAGGATGAAAAGGAGAACCTGGTGAAGGAGTGCACAGGGGTGTCAGGTAAATTCATAGGAGGCTCAATTATACCTTTGACCTTTTCAAATAAACGCGTATTCAAGGCTTTCAGAATGGAGGTTATTGATGAAGCCTGTGACTGTTGTGGTAAACTCCTCAAGGCTATCGGTTTTAGGGCTCATCGTGGATCAGGGCCTTAGTCTGTTTCCCCCCAGTTCACAGTTTTTTTTCTTAGAAATTATTCAGGCTAAAACTGTTGTGTGGATACAAACTGACATACAACACAAAGTGTGTAGAGTTATCCTGGGTGTCAGTCTGTTTCTGATCTCTTACCAACAAACTGTTCTGGGATCAGGCTAGTGTAGAGTTATCCTGGGTGTCAGTCTGTTTCTGATATTTTACCAACTCCTTAATGGAACTGTGTGTAAATGACTTAAATGTAAATGTAATGGCCTGATAATGATAGCACAAACTGTTCTGGGATCAGGCTAGTGTAGGAAGTTGACAAGAGCACAGACTGATCTAGGACCCTCTTCCATCACCAAGTCAAGTACAATATGAACTGTAAAGTAGCACCTTGATTGTTGCCTTTGGCAGAAAAGACAAATGAATAAATGTTTGCTGCATTTTACCTGACATTCTGTCTGTGTTAGATGGTAGATCAGATCAGCATGCAGCTTCGTTGCATTGAAAACTACCAGTTTATGAATCTGTAGACTACATTGCCTGTATGACGATTATTTCAAATATTCCGATATATTTTTAGCTATGTTGTACTCGGTCAAACATCCATCCTAACACATATTGTAAACCACGTACTTAAATGTTTTGTTTTGTAGTTTTGTGTGTTATCTTGTAGAACAACATTGAAGGTTTGTATCTGTCATTTGATGTGGAACATGAATTAATCATGAATAACATTCTGCATTACCAACTATCTTTGTGATCTGTTAATTCAGTATTTAATCAAAAATTAAACTTGGATGTACAATGAATACAAATGTAAAATGGAATTGACAACTAAGTCTTACAAAAGAGTGGAATAAAAATCAGAATAGTTTCATTAAAACAACTATGATATTTCAAACTTAATCTTAAAAGTGATAATATAAAATACATTAAAGTCATGAAATCCTTCAGCGTGTTAATTTGATTGTTCTCACATTTGCAGGATGACCAGTAATCAGTTCCAGATATCAATAATATTACAAATGCAGCAGGAACCAAACAGGCACATTATACATTGATAGTATTATGAATTACAGGAGATGAAAGCAGGAGAACCTGAAGAAACAACGACTAACTGACCAAAGTGCAAGAAGTCTCTTGTTGTTCCCAAATAACTCTCAAACTCTGATATTTTAATTCCATAATCATCTTAAAAACTAGGTCTACATCTAATGGCTTGGCTACACACACACACACACGGTTGTTCAGTTACAATCAACTGGTCACTTTGGTGCACATTACTGTTACGTTAGAATGGTTGTAACATCAGAACTGATCAGTAAACAATACTACAAATTGAGAGTGGCTGTATTCAAATCGTCAAGTATGTTCGTATTGCTAACACTATGTTTAAGTATTGTTACACCAACAATAACCAAAACCATACCACTACAATAGACACCAATCAATGGAGTTGAGCAAGAGCACAAACAGGTCTGGGATCAGGCTAGAGTAACTCCTCCATCTCTATGATGGTAGAGGATCCATTCACCTTTCTGGTTTCTTTCTCCCTCTCAGGACAGATGGTAACTCTCTCATTACTATGACCATCAGAACTCTGTTGGGACTCTTTTGAAGGCTATGGTGATCCCCTGGGGCAGCGCCGAAAGATCAATCCTGAACAGTTCATTCTGGACCGCAGACGACACATTGTGCTTGTACAGAAACTCACACATCATCCTACTGCAAATGCTAAAACTATCTTTATCCATGGTGACCGGGTTCCTGTGTCCTCAGAGCGGGTTTCTCTAGTAGTGACAGTGAGAGAATCTGGATTTCCTCTCGTCTGTTTGTCAGGGCCGAAGCGGCACTGGTATGTCCCCTGATCAGAACGGCGTAGGTCAGTGAGGGGGAGGGGAATGTGTCCCAGTCTGTAAGCATCGTTGAACCCAGAATCCCAGTTCCCAAACCGAGGGCCATAGGTTATATTCCCTGCTGTGACATTCAGTATAGTCTCTCCATCCTTTTCGCAGTAGATGTGTACCTCACTGTCAGGAGTTTGTCTTTTAGTTAAAACATAGAAGTTGAGTTGTAAATTAGATCCAACAAGAGCAGGTTGGCCTACAACAATGGAGACTAAAACTACAAATTGTACATCTTCTTGAGTCTTACCGCAGTGACACTCAAACCACCCGTTGTCATTAAATACAACAGAGGTGATGTTGAGATAGAGGTCTCCATCCCCGCGTTTAACCCTGTTCTCAAAGCCCACTCCGGGTGTGAATTCTCCTTGGTGCAGTGTAGCGACCGTGGTGTGTGTAACACCTGCTGATTCACTCTCATGGCGATGCTTCCATTCTATAAAACCATCACATGATCCAGAGAAGGGGAGTGTGACAGTGTCATTCAAAACGACTGTAATTGTAGGAAGCAGGAAGGATTCCGCAACGTAGAAAAACACATAAACAGCGATAAACACTGTCTTCCAAAAACAATTCATTGTAGATTGCTGGTCAGTGGTGTGAAAAGCTTAAAAACGTATGTTGTTGATAGCAGCTATAACCAGCTGATAGTCTGCAAACTATTCCAGATATCTGGGATGGTTCTGACCCGTGTTAAATAACCTGTGCGTACCTGCCTGTGCTGCTCAGCAGTAGCGGTCCCTAATAACTTTCAGGTAGAGTAAAGTTCTTCTGGCTACCTTGTTGGTGTTGTTCTTCTGGTTACCTTGTTGGTGTTGTTCTTCTGGTTACCTTGTTGGTGTTGTTCTTCTGGTTACCTTGTTGGTGTTGTTCTTCTGGTTACCTTGTTGGTGTTGTTCTTCTGGTTACCTTGTTGGTGTTGTTCTTCTGGTTACCTTGTTGGTGTTGTTCTTCTGGTTACCTTGTTGGTGTTGTTCTTCTGGTTACCTTGTTGGTGTTGTTCTTCTGGTTACCTTGTTGGTGTTATTCTTCTGGTTACCTTGTTGGTGTTGTTCTTCTGGTTACCTTGTTGGTGTTGTTCTTCTGGTTACCTTGTTGGTGTTGTTCTTCTGGTTACCTTGTTGGTGTTCTTCAGTCTCCTTCTGGTTACCTTGGATAGCTCAGTGTCAGTGACAGTGGAGGCTGCTGAGGGGAGGACGACTCATAATAAGCTTGACAGAGCAGCTGTACTACAGTGGGTGTAGCTTGTTTTGGATTAGCAGCAGAGTATCTTGTTTTGTTTGATCAATGCATAATGTGTGTGCCTCCCACCAGTACTTATAAAGTACTTACTGCTGGTAGCAGAGGGGATCAGCTGGTTAGAAGAAATTCCCTGTGTAGTGGCAGTTATCTTCAGTCGTTGTTCTGTTATGACTGTGCAAGACTTATATTTACTCTGAATAATGTGTGTTTTGTGGTCCTGTGTTGTGGTCAGCATAGCAGGTTGTTTGTTTCCTGTCCATGTTTCTGTTGTTAGTATTACACCATTTCTCACATCACAGAGTTGGAATAACATAAGAGTGTCAGGCCCATAGTAGCTGGGGTCACATTTTTACTGAAGGTTTGTCCGATTCTACACGTTTTTCCATGACTTATGCCATGTTAATATGCTATCTGAGTGAGAGTGAATAACAAAATATACGAGGGTCACCTGGAGGTCAGGGTCCCTGGGGAATGTGCCATCATTGCCTGGTTGGTAATTCAGCCATGATTACTACAAGTTTAGCAGGCTAAACTAGACTCATTTACCAATGTAAAACATGTTAACTGACATGGTGGGGTGATTGAGTGACTATCAGTGGGTGACATATAACAAGAGGAAAATTGTTGATTCACAACCAAGTTTCGAAATTGCACTTTGTGTAATTTATAGATGCATGTAGTCTTCCTACACACTGGGACTGTGTCCTAAATAGCACCCTTTTCTCAATGCGGGTCACTAGAGCCCCCCAGCACTATATGGGGAGTAGGGTGCCATATAGGGAGTAGGGTTTACGGACAGAAACCTTGGTTACTTGGCCGTGGGCTTTGGCCATCCCCTAGAACAGCGGTTCTTAACTTTTTTCAGCCTGGGACCCAAATGAGAAATGCTGTGTTTTTCTGGGACCCACATGAGAAATTCTGTGTTTTTCTGGGACCCAAATGAGAAATTCTGTATTTTCTTGGGACCCAAATTAGAAATTCTGTGTTTTTCTGGGACCCAAATAAGAAATGCTGTGTTTTCTTGGGACCCAAATGAGAAATTCTGTGTTTTCCTGGGACCCACATGAGAAATTCTGTGTTTTCCTGGGACCCAAATGAGAAATGTTGTGTTTTCCTGAGACCCAAATTAGAAATGCTGTGTTTTCCTGGGTCCCAAGCTTAGGAACATATGCAACTACTTGTAAATATTGGTACATTTCATTGCCCTCATGCCTAAAACAAATGCAATATAGACAAAAACAAAGAAACAATGAAATGGACATATAAATAGCTAGTCATGTTTATTTCCCCATTAAAAACTCTGACATATCCATCTAGGTTGGAACTGTTGCTGTTAAAATTCATGAAATAATTTTCGTTCTGAACTGGAACAAACTGATTGATCACATCACACAGATGCATAACAGAACAGACACGTAGGCTTTTGATAATGCAACCCTAAGTAACAGCACAGATGAAGATAAAATGATCAGGCCTACTGTACATCTCACTGTAGAAAGAAAGTCTAGGTTGGAACCGTTGCTGTTAAAAAAATAAGTCGTCATTTTTTATTCTGAACTGGAATAAACTGATTGATCCAGGTTGTATCATATCCGGCCGTGATCGGGAGTCCCATAAGGCAGCGCACAATTATCCCAGCGTCGTCCAGGTTTGGCCGGGGTAGGCCGTCATTGTAAATAATGATTTGTTCCTAACTGACTTGCCTAGTTAAATAAAGGTTCCATTTAAATAAATAAAAAACATATTTTAAAAAACAATCACACAGATGTAGACCAGAAAACACACACAGTCCTAATGAGAGGTGTGTGGCTGGTTGAAGTTTTCAACACGCATGTCTGTTCTGGGATCAGTTTTTGACAGTGTAATACTGAGGTCCTGCTCAGCATTTAGACTGTTTCTGTACTTGTTGTTTTAGTGATCCAGAGTTGAGAACCCTGACTGACATAGACACGTGGTGCCAAACTGGACCAGAACATCTACTGCTTTCTCAGACAGGCAGGAGACAGCTTCCTGTTGTAGATGAGCCACAGTTCAAATAGAAATGATGACTTGTACTTTAACCGCAACGGTTCCAACTTGTTTTCAACAATAATTTCTACAGTAAGATGTACAGTAGGCCTGATCATTTTTCATCTGTACTGTTACTATCAGTAGCTAGCTAACTTGCTTTGGCTAACGTTAGCTATTAGATGTGTACAAGGCCAGGGGATTGTTTGAAAGAGAAACTCACATCTACTACTATGAGATAGTACTCCCTTATTTCTGCTCATCATCACCTTTTATAAAATGACAACAATGCTTTGCCAGCTGACTGACTTTTCCACTGTGGAAGCACTGTTTCCTGAAGCATTCTGCCTGTTCTGAAACAATCCCCTGGGTATACCGTCATGCTGTGGATGTTTGGTCAGGACGTGCCGTGATATGAATTTGTTCGTTTAGATTGACTCATTAGGAAGCACTTCCCCGCACAAAACACATTGAGGGAGCTCCTCGTTCATTCTCAAAGTTTATATGAAAGAGAGAAACTAATCGGCGTATTGGCTTTTCATGACGATTGAGCTCAGTCAGAACTTGTTGCGAGCATGAGTCCATTTTGCGAGTAGGAATGACAAGTCAGTGGTTGACAGGGAAACATCTGCTATTCAACGAGAGCGCTGCAGCGTGTTGTCGCTGAGTGATCTTCAAGAAAACTCCAGAAAAATATCTGTTAAACCGCGAAGCACACGGGCATCTCCCTCTCCCACAGCTGCCAAACTGAGCAGAGACCGATGCAAAGCAGAGAGCGCACTGAACAGGGACCGCAGTTGCACTTGGCCAAATCAATTCATTATACATTTACTCTGACACGTCGCTACCCACCATGAACAGGTCCACGACCCAAACTTTAAAAAAGGCTGCCCAAGAAAACTCCTCGTGTTCTGGACATTGATCTGAGCAAAATGTGTGTGTGTGCGTGCGTAACAGTATAGCTTCCGTCCCTTTCCTCGCCCCTACCTGGGCTCGAAGCATCGTTACCCATCGCTCAACAAAAGCCGCGGCCCTTGCAGTGCAAGGGGAACAACTACTTCAAGGTCTCAGAGCGAGTGACCTCGCCGGTTGAAACGCTATTAGCGCGCACCCCGTTAATGAGCTAGCCATTTCACACGGGTTACACGTGAGTGCGTGCGTGTTTTCAGGCGTCCCTGAAGCAAAGTCAATTCAGACAGAGGGGAGTTTGTGTGTCACTGCACGCTGTTGTTAATTTCTTTCTTGTTTTTTTGCAATTTCAAACCATTTCTCATTGTTGTTAATTTTCTTCAGTTCTCTGTTTGAATTTTTTACATTTGATAGGGAAGCTGAGACGTCAAATATACCGTTTAGGTTTTCTACTGCCAAGTTTACACTTTCACTATTACAGTGGAACGTTTTATCCAAGAACTTGTCGAAAAAGGGTTGAATTTGTTGTTGCCTAATTTTTTTCCTTACATCTAGAGCATTTCTTAATATTATTCCGTTCCTATTTTCAGCCTTTGTGGTCTTCGCTGGACAGAGATTGTTATCCGGTTTTGTGATAAAATATACTGTAGGTCTGGTGGAATTTTTTTCTGCTGTCATGGCTGGTTAGGGGGGTTCCCTTTGATGCAGTGGCTGTGATAAGACAGTGAGTGACATATACCAAGAGGAAAATTGCTGATTTATAACCAAGTTTGGAAATTGCACTTTGTGTATTCTACTACTCTAACTAACTCTTAACAGCAAGTTGAGACCCCTGGCTCTATTTTAACAAACCTAATGCAATGGTAAATCTCAGCACTGTTGGTGGATCTATAGGTTAGGTCTTGTGTCAGAAATAGTTTTCTATTTTCACAACCAAGATTGATGGGCGAAGGGGATGGGTTTTGATGAATCAACAAGTTGTGAGTGGTGAATCACGATGGTTAATCGTCCAAATTCGTTTTTTAAATGAACGAATAACAAGCAATCTGTTTGTTTTAAACAACAACAATAAAATATGTAATGAGTGTAATGATATCATAAAATCGCCAGTATAGAAAAGACACAAGGCATTGGTGTTGACCAGCCTAGGGTAAGGGGGGCTTGTGTTTTGAACATATGAAACGGAAAACAAGATACTGTTACACGATCATAACTTCTAAATACGAGGTATTCACTGAGGTTCTCATATCTAGTTTCATGATGGGCCTGGACACATGAAGCACACAGGATGGAGAGTGTTTTACGCACGCCCAATACCGGAGCTACATGGCTAAAATAATGTAGGCCTGCCTACAATATAAAAAGGTCAGCAAATGTCAACTCACTATTTTACTCATCTCAAACTTGACCTTTTAATAAAGCTTTGTTGATTAAGATGCATTTCCAGTCGGTTTCACGAGACAAACAAACCCTTTATCAACAGCCTTGATTACCGGAAGGCTCCCGCATCCGCTGTCAAAATTCATGCCATAATACTGCTAACACCAGCTTTTGGTTGGTATTAAGTATCCCTACCAGCGCTGCCTGAAATTAGGACTTTGGGTCCCGTTAACGTTTCCCCTCTGAACGCAAACGAGCTGATATAAGACCGGTAAATTACCAATCCTTGCGCAACAGTTTGACTTTAACAGGTCGAAATTGCCAACGAACGTACGTGCATTTCACACTAGCACCACCTTAACGCCAGCCGAAAATAAAGCCCCTCCTAATATATATGTGTATATATAGTAACCGTCAAAAGTTTGGCTAGACCAATTCATTCAAGGGTTTTTCTTTATTTTTATTATTTATACTTTGTAGAATAGCAGTGAAGACGTCAAAACTAAGAAATAACACATTAGTAATCATATAGTAACCAAAAGTGTTCTATTTTATATTTCAGATTTTTCGAACTAGCCACCCTTTGCCTTGATGACAGCTTTGCACACTCTTGGCATTCTCTCAGCCAGCTTCATGAGGTGGAATGCCTTAAAATGAACAGGTGTGCCTCGTTAAAAGTTAATTTGTGGAATGTCGTCGCAAGGTAGGGGTGGTACACAGAAGGTAGCTCTATTTGTTAAAAGACCAAGTCCATATTACGGCAAGAACAGCTCAAATAATCAAATAGAAATGACAGTCCATCATTACTTTAAGTGCAGTCTCAAAAACCATCAGGCGCTATGGTGAAACTGGCTCTCATGAGGACCGCCACTGGAAAGGAAGACCAAGAGTTACCTCTGCTGAAGAGGACAAGTTCATTAGAGTTACCAGCCCAAATAAATTATTCACAGAGTTCAAGTAACAGGCACATCTCAACATCAACTGTTCAGAGAAGACTGCGTGAATCAGGCCTTCATGGTTGTTCAGAGAAGACTGCGTGAATCAGGCCTTCATGGTTGTTCAGAGAAGACTGTATGAATCAGGCCTTCATGGTCAAATTGCTGCAAATAAACCAGTAATAAAGGACACCAATAAGAAGAAGAGACTTGCTTGGGCCAAGAAACACGAGCAACGGACACTAGACTGGTGGAAATCTGTTCTTTGGTCTGATGAGTACAACATTGAGATTTTTGGTTGCAACCGCCATGTCTTTGTGAGACGCAGAGTAGGTGAACTGATGATTTCCTTATGTGTGGTTCCCACCGTGAAGCATGGAGGAGGAGGTGTGATGGTGTGGGGGTTCTTTGCTGGTGACACTATCCGTGATTTATTTAGAATTCAAGGCACACTTAACCAGCATGGCTACCATACCATTCTGCAGTGATACGCCATCCCATCTGGTTTGCGCTTAGTCGGACTATCATTTGTTTTTCAACAGGACAATTACCCAACACACCTCCAGGCTGTGTAAGGACTATCTGACCAAGAAGGATAGTGATGGAGTGCTGCATCAGATGACATGGCCTCCACAATCACCCGACCTCAGCCCAGTCGAGATGGTTTGGGATGAGTTGGACCGCAGAGTGAATGAAAAGCAGCCAACAAGTGCTCAGCATATGTGGGAACTCCTTCAAGACTGTTGGAAAAGCATTCATCATGAAGTTGGTTATAGGTGTGGTTGAATTTATTCTGTAGGTGTAGTTGAATGTGTTCGGTTAGGGGGAATTCCCTTTGAAGCAGTGGCTGTGATAAGACAGTGAGTGACATATAACAAGAGGAAAATTGCTGATGCACAAGTTTCGAAATTGCACATTGTGTATTCTACTATTTTAACTCTTTGTGAGACGCAGAATATGTGAACTGATGATTTCCGCATGTGTGGTTCCCACCGTGAAGCATGGAGGAGGAGGTGTGATGCTGTGTGGGTTCTTTGCTCGTCACACTGTCAGTTATTTATTTAGAATTCAAGGCACACTTAACCAGCATTGCTACCATATCATTCTGCAGTGATACGCCATCCAATCTGGTTTGCGCTTAGTCAGACTGTCATTTGTTTTTCAACAGGACAATTACCACACTACTCCTCCAAGACTGTTGGAAAAGCATTCATCATGAAGCAGGTTGAGAAAATGCCAAGAGTGTGCAAAGCTGTCATTTAGGCAAAGGGTGGCTACTTTGAAGAATCTCAAATGTAAAATGTAACTTTTTAGATTTATGTGTTATTTCATAGTTTTGATATCTTCACTAGCTAAAGCAGTTATTTATTCTGTGAATCTTTGATTTTGTATTGATGCTGAATATTAACAGCTGCTAGTTTGTGGTCAGCACCAACTCTCTATGTCCCTTAGGGAGCATGGGGTGCATTACAATCTTAAAGGGCTATGTCCCTTTGTAATGCACCCCATGCTCCCTATCTTAAAGGGCTGATTTGTACGGGTCCAGGTTTTGCAGCTCTTTCAGAACATCTGCTATCTGGATTTGGGTAAAGGAGAACCTGGAGAGGCTTGGGCGAGTAGCTGCGGGGGGGCGGAGCTGCTGGCCGAGGTTGGAGTAGCCAGGCGGAAGGCATGGCCAGCCGTTGAGAAATGCTTGTTGAAGTCTTCGATAATCATGGATTTATCGGTGGTGACCGTGTTACCTAGCCTCAGTGCAGTGGGCAGCTGGGAGGAGGTGCTCTTGTTCTCCATGGACTTCACAGTGTCCCAGAACTTTTTGGAGTTGGAGCTACAAGATGCAAATTTCTGCCTGAAGAAGCTGGCCTTAGCTTTCCTGACTGACTGCGTGTATTGGTTCCTGACTTCCCTGAACAGTTGCATATCGCGGGGACTATTTGATGCTATTGCAGTCCGCCACAGGATGTTTTTGTGCTGGTCGAGGGCAGTCAGGTCTGGAGTGAACCAAGGGCTATATCTGTTCTTAGTTCTGCATTTTTTGAACGGAGCATGCTTATCTAAAGTGGTGAGGAAGTTACTTTCAAAGAATGACCAGGCATCCTCAACTGACGGGATGAGGTCAATGTCCTTCCAGGATACCCGGGCCAGGTCGATTAGAAAGGCCTGCTCACAGAAGTGTTTTAGGGAGCGTTTGACAGTGATGAGGGGTGGTCGTTTGACTGCAGCTCCGTAGCGGATACAGGCAATGAGGCAGTGATCGCTGAGATCCTGGTTGAAGACAGCGGAGGTGTATTTGGAGGGCCAGTTGGTCAGGATGACATCTATGAGGGTGCCCTTGTTTACAGATTTAGGGTTGTACCTGGTGGGTTCCTTGATGATTTGTGTGAGATTGAGGGCATCTAGCTTAGATTGTAGGACTGCCGGGGTGTTAAGCATATCCCAGTTTAGGTCACCTAACAGAACAAACTCTGAAGCTAGATGGGGGGCGATCAATTCACAAATGGTGTCCAGGGCACAGCTGGGAGCTGAGGGGGGTCGGTAGCAGGCGGCAACAGTGAGAGACTTATTTCTGGAGAGAGTAATTTTTTAAATTATTAGTTCGAACTGTTTGGCTATGGACCTGGAAAGTATGACATTACTTTGCAGGCTATCTCTGCAGTAGACTGCAACTCCTCCCCCTTTGGCGGTTCTATCTTGGCGGAAAATGTTATAGTTGGGTACGGAAATCTCAGAATTTTTGGTGTCCTTCCTGAGCCAGGATTCAGACACAGCAAGGACATCAGGGTTAGCAGAGTGTGCTAAAGCAGTGAGTAAAACAAACTTAGGGAGGAGGCTTCTGATGTTGACATGCATGAAACCAAGGCTTTTTCGATCACAGAAGTCAACAAATGAGGGTGCCTGGGGACATGCAGGGCCTGGGTTTACCTCCACATCACCCGCGGAACAGAGGAGGAGTAGTATGAGGGTGCGGCTAAAGGCTATCAAAACTGGTCGCCTAGAGCGTTGGGGACAGAGAGTAAAAGGAGCAGATTTCTGGGCATGGTAGAATATATTCAGGGCATAATGCGCAGACAGGGGTATGGTGGGGTGCGGGTACAGCGGAGGTAAGCCCAGGCACTGGGTGATAATGAGAGAGGTTGTATCTCTGGACATGCTGGTTGTAATGGGTGAGGTCACCGCATGTGTGGGAGGTGGGACAAAGGAGGTATCAGGGGTATGAAGAGTGGGACTAGGGGCTCCATTGTAAACTAAAACAATGATAACTAACCTGAAAAACAGTATACAATGCATATTGACATTTGAGAGAGACATACAGCGAGGCATACAGTAATCACAGGTGTTGAATTGGGAGAGCTAGCTAAACAGTAGGTGAGACAACAACAGCTAATCAGCTAGCACAACAACAGCAGGTAAAATGGCGTTGACTAGGCAGGGAGGGTCGGATTAACTACACACAGAGCCTGAGTGCGGCTGGGGCCGACAGATAAAACATAAACAAGCAGAATGGAGTACCGTGATTAATGGACAGTCCAGCGTGCATCAGCTATGTAGCTGAGTGATCAGTGTCCAGGGGGCAGCGGTGGATGGGACTGGCGAGTATTATCCAGGTAAAAAAAAAACTGTCTGGCTGTGCAGAAGGTAAAGCCGCTAGCAGTGGCTAACAATGACTAAATAGCTTGTAGCTAGTTAGCTGGTGTGCTTCTGGAGGTTCTTGAATGTGTTCTAAAAATAAAAAATAATAGCGATCCCGTATCACATTGGGTGAGGCAGGTTACCGGAAGGTATAATCGGAAAAAAAAATCGAAAAGAGATTGAAAGTAAATATGGGTCCAGTGAGTGGTTGGGCTGGCTGGGGACGCGGCGATTCAGACAGTTAGCAGGCCTGTGCTAACAATCTAGTAGGCCGGGGCTGAGCAAGGTAGCAGTTAGCGGACCGGGGCTAAACAAGCTAGCAGTTAGCAGGCCGAATTAGCAAGCAAGCAGATAGCAAGGGCTAGAAAGTTAGTCTTTGGGGGACGTCGCGATGCGGTGACATCGATAGACCGGTCGTGGGTCCGGATATTGTAGCCCAGGAGTATTCTTCGGTGGTAGCACAGGAGCTCTGGCCGGGCTAGCTTCAAGCTAAGTGGATGGAAACGCTAGCCAGGAGTAATCATCCGGGGTTGCGGTTAGCTAGTTGTGAAGATCCAGCTGAAAATGTTCTGTTTGCGGTGGGAATCCGGGGATAAAAAAATTAAAAAATAAATTAAAAATTTAAATAAAAAAAATAAAAATAATAATAATAGGTCCGTTATGCTCTGGGGCCTGTTGCACAAAACTAGGATAAGGGATTAAGCCAGGATATCTTGGTGATCCTGGCTCAATTGATCCGTAATCCGGTTGCACTAAAGATGGATAGGGGCAGGAGGATATGTTATGGTATAAATTACCATGGAGATTTATTCTGTGGAGCTAGCCTGCTCCAGACCAGGCTAAATTCCAGGATCTATTTAATCTCATCCCTAATGTCAGTCAGCAGTCACCACAAATGGAAACCAATAGTTATTTCACTGCTCACTATACATTGTTATCACATATAACTAGACCCACTGTTATTATTTAAACGTTTGTGATCATTAATTTCAATGATTTTGGATAAAAAATGATTTTTAGATGATGTTGCTATCATTAGATAATTTACAGTTTCCCATAGACTATAAGGCTATATATAAAATGATAGAATATTAGGGCCACAGAGGGGAAAAAAACACAAGTCATAATATTGTAACCAGTTGTTTTAAAGGAGGACAGTTGTTAAAATGACAGATGTGGGGCATTTCGTGAAATTGTACTTCAGTATGGTTTCATAAACAAAGACATGCTGATGTGCCAGAATATTAAGTATCACATTGTCATAAGTATCAAAACTGTAAAAACAATATGTAGCTTTTCTGCAGAAAGAACCAGCCTCATAAATTTATGACTTTATCCTTTTTCTTCAGTGTGGCCCTAGTACTCTGTCATATAAACAAATACACATTCCATATGAATATAAAAACACAATGTGTAACATTATGTTCCTTTATTGAATAAGGACAAAACAAAGCAGGTAAACCATCAGCTCCTTTCGAAACTGAAGTCACAGTGACTCTACAAGATGGAAAGCACAGAATCCAAGCATATTATACAAAATGATACATACACATTCAAAGGTCTGTATATAACACACCCTGCATGTCTGCACACTAAAATAAATGCAGGACAAATCCATACACATCAACTGAACAGACAAATGAATGGATGCAGTAGCCTCCCTGCAGCCTTGTATTACACACAGTATACCGCACAAACATCATAAGAGGCCAAATTCGTCAAAAAACGAACCCAAAAAAACCCAAATTCCTCTGCCACCGCAGGACATATTTAACCAAAATTGAAAGCACACATACTAAAATAATTCAACACATATTGGTCCCTCAGCAGCCGACCACTGTCGTCATCAGGGAAGATTGCCGGATTGTCCCAGTCCATGGCTGGTGGCACTCTGGGGGCCCTCTCCTTCCTCAGGCAGGCCACATTGTGGAGGACAGCACAAGCCACAGTAATATCACATGCCCTAACAGGGCTGACCCTTAATTTGTGAAGGCAGTGAAAGCGTGCCTTCAGGAGGCCAAAGGTCATTTCAACTCTGGCCCTGGTCCTGGCATGGGCATGGTTGTAGGCCTGCTGTGCTTCCTGGGGGTCTGTGAAAGGTGTCAGGAGAAAAGGCTGGCAGCCATACCCCTGTCTCCCAGCAACACACCAGAGAATTCACCTGTCAACACAAAATCTCATCATTACTACCTCATAAACACAGTGATATTCTTGACACAGCCATGATGGTTATAAATAGGGGTTGTGTGGCTTACCTTGTGATAGGCACTGATAGATTTCAGAGGCCCGAAAGATTCTGGAGTCATGGACTGAGCCAGGCCATTTTGCCACAACATTGCTGATCACACAGTCAGCATTGCAGACCATCTGAAATCATAAGATGAGGAATATTACACCAATCAATGCACATCACTGGCAATGCAGAGTGTTCGTCAATGGACAATATCAAAAAGTTATGTTCACCTGAACATTAATGCTGTGAAAGGATTTCCTATTCACAAAATCGGCCTCATGGGCACCTGAGGGGGCGTTTATCCTTATGTGTGTGCAGTCCACTGCACCAATGACATTGGGGAAACCTGTCACACAAAGTAATGAGTATCCTACTATGTGTTAACAGTTGTCCTGTAATTTGTAGATCCTCTTACCTGCAATCCTATAGAACTCCTCTTTGATGTCACAGAGTCTTCTGTGGCCAGGGAAGGAGATGAAGACATCTGCTAATGCTTTGATAGCCAGACACACACTCCTTATTGTGCGGCAAATTGTGGCCTTGTTCAGCATCCCCCACTGAGTACAGGAAGGCTCCACCTGCAAAAAAGCGCAAGGCCACACAAACCATTTGCTCCACACTCAGTGCATGGCTCCGTGCAGTGCGGTGCTTAATCCTGGGACCCAGTAGTCTGCATAGATACCTGATGCCATCTGCAGAAAACATGTATCTTTCATATAGATGGTCATCAGGGAAGGCCAGTGGGTCCAACCGGTCCCTGAAGACCCTTTCTCGCCTGAAGGCTCTCCTCAGCACAAGTGCTTCTTCATCCACCACATCTCGCACGAATGGGCATGCCATTGTCAGAGCAGAAAGGAACACACAATTTTGGGCCTTCATATAGGCTAGTGGCCACACCTGGTGCTGGGGGGGTGGGCAAAAGAGGGCGATGCCTTATAACGATGACTTGGTTGTACTGATTGCTGGGAAAATAAAAAAAACCTTAGAAAGATGCCACCGTCCTGTGTGCTCACAATAAGAGCTCATATGTCATGGCTCACTTGACTTTACGAGAATATACCTAATTTTTATTTTGAGCTGTGTCATCTTCTTGGAGCTGGGGAGGAAAGAAAATAATGATTAATACATTTGTGTTACAGTTAGCATACAGTGTACATTGAAGGCATATCTCACCTCCCTCTCAAGTTTTTTTTTATTTCAAGGTCCAGTTTCCTAATTGTCCTCTTTTTTTATTTCGGACTCCAGTGCAAGATTTTCCATCTTTTCTTCTTGTACTGAATGTCTATGTCTGCCAGTTCTATTTGGCGCCGGAGGTGGTTGCCATACAACTTTCTGATAGCTTGTGAGCTCTGTGAACACAATACAATTAGCGCAGCTGGAATTTGGCAGGATGTGGTGTCCTTTTATTAATACGCACTATGTTGCCAGGCTAGTTTTCCCACTGTATAGCATCTGGGTCCTGTAAAAGAAATTAGATTTTTTGATTTTGATGAGGACTCCTCACCATTGTAGAGTAAATAGTACTTTCACAGTCTTAACATGATACCTCATGCCTTCTGGAATCCAGAGAGATGGTCTCCTCCTCATCATCGTCTCCATCATGTGCTGTTGCTGCTGTACTGGGGCCTTCACCCTATCACATTTAATCGGATTCATATTGAAGCTAGTAGACAAGACATGCCAGGCCTACAGTATGCCTTTGATGGAGTACTCACTGGATCAGCATCGTCTGGTGCTTGTGCTGGTGGCTCTAACAGGAACACACTGCTGCCAGGCACTGCAAGGCAATAGGTAAACCAAAGTCAGACAGTCCAAATTGATTCAATATGAATGTGGTTGTATCCCATGTAGAGATGGAAGGACATACCTTGAATGAAGCGGGTGGCATCTTGGGAGGAACCTATGCTCGTCTCTTTCCCCCAGGGATCCCCTCTAAGACGGGCCTGCCTTTATTTAGCTCCAAGGCCATGTCCTCTGCTGGGGTAAGGTCAGCCTTTGGTGACCCACCACCCGTGCCTTGTCTGTGGGTATTCTTTTTCACTGCTAAAACAGTACAGACAATGTGTGAGCAGGCACCTTCTGGGTACAATATATGCTTGTGCTTTGTTAAATATTAGTCAGGGACCATACCATTCTGCAGAATGTTCTTGTATTTGATTTTGACCTGCTGCCATGTCCGTTTTGGCCCGTTCATGTTTAATCTACACACACACACACACACACACACACACATTTAATGGAGTCACACTGCAAAAATTACTTGGTATTTTTGTCTTGTTTTCAGTAAAAATATCAAAAAATGTATCATAGCTTTATACAGTGTGATGGACTTACTTTACACAATTTCACTCATATCTGCAGTGCATTTCAATTAAAAATTTAACCGTTTCATAATTACAGTACAACTGCATTTTTGGAGATGTGAATTAAATATTTGAATTGTAATTGTGATGTTTCAGCGGAGCGGTGAGTGTGTAATTGTGCACTACTTACGCATTCAGGCGGTCTGCAATACTTTGCCACGCTTTTTCTCTTTGCTTTATCACTGTGGCGGTGTTGCCTTTCTTCTTAATTATATATTTTACCTCCTCGTATGCCTCCATGAGGATTTGTGCTTCCGACGGGGAAAAGTACGCGGCTCTAGTTGCCATGGTAAATCAATTAATCTGTGATCTGTGGCGGGGTCTATTTGAGTGAGCCGTGAGCGCGCACCTATCCAGGATTGGTTTCACCTGGCTTAATGAATCCGTGTCTGCTCATCCTGGCTTGGTCTTTGTGCAACCAATTAAGCCTGGACGCACATGTTTTGGCTTCATTGAGCTCAGCTGAGTCATTTATCCCGGATGTCTTAATTCTACTTTTATGCAACAGGCCCCTGGTTAGAGTCGCGTTGTTCGAACTGGCGAGAGCTTTCCGAGCTAAAGGTTAGCTGATGACCAGTTAGCTGATGACCGCTAGCAATGGTTTGCTGGTAGTTAGCTGGCTATCTTCAGTTGAGGGGTTCCGGATCCGAAGTAAATATAAGTACTTTAGAAAAAAAAGCAGATCCGCGCTACATTGGGTGAGGCGGGTCGCAGGAGAGTATTTCGAAGTTGAGGTTTAGCAAAATGTTTTAAAAGATATGCGAAGGAAAATATGTAAAAAAAACTATATATACAAGGGACACGACAAGACGTCCGACTGCTACGCCATCTTGGAGTAATCAATACTACTTACAAGCCCTTAACAAACAAATCAATTAAAAACAATAGAAAATATTTACTAAAGACACTAAAGTAAAACATTAAAAGTAAAACAATAAATGAACAATAACGAGGCTATATTGAATTTGTTTATTTTACCTTATTTTACCAGGTAAAACCTATTGCGGTTGAAACCTCTTTTGCGAGCGCGACCTGGCAAGAAGGGAGCATGTCCATAAAATATTACAGAAAAATACAAACTACACACAATATAGAAATTGTCAAAAGTTACAATTAAAGATTTGAAACAACTGCAGTTATCACAAACAGTGTTGTCGATCAGAGACTTAAAAACAGGCAAGGACACCAACTCCCCTAACTTTAAAATCTTTTGAAGCATGTTCCAGCATGAAGGGGCATAATGGGAAAAAGTTTGTTTCCCCATCTCTGTTCTAGCCTTAGGAACATACAAGGACAGCATCGACTGTGAACAAAGACTGTATTGAGTGACTGATCTGGTCAGTAAGGAACAGAGATGCAAAGGGAGTTGTCCCATCAATGCTTTGTATACAAAAGTGTACCAATGATTTAGCCTCCTGTTGGAGGGAGAGGTCCATTACACCATAGCATGCATATCACAGTGATGGGGGAGTAATCTAGCGTTTGTAATACATCTTAAAGCACCATGATACACTGTGTCCAGAGTCATATATACAGGGGGTATCCATACCGAGTTAATGTGCGGGGGTACAGGTTAGTCAAGGTCATTTGTACATGTAGGTGGACCTAGACTTGGCGTTACGGTACTGCTTGCCGTGCGGTAGCAGAGAGAACAGTTTATGACTTGGGTGACTGGAGTCTGTGACAATTTTTGGGGCCTTTCTCTGACACCGCCTAGTATATAGGTCCTGGATGGTAGGAATCTTGGCCCAGTGATGTACTGGGCCGTACGCAGCAGTAGCACCTTACGGTTCGATGCAGAGCAGTTGCCATACCAGGCGGTGATGCAACCGGTCAGGATGCTCTTGATGGGGCAGCTGTATAACTTTTTGAGGATCTGGGGACCCATGCCAAATATTTTCAGTCTCCTGAGGGGCAAAAGGTGTTGTCGGGCCCTCTTCACAACTGTCTTGGTGTGTTTGGACCATGATACTTTGTTGATGTGGACACCAAGGAACTTGACCCGTTCCGCTACAACCCTGTCGATGTGAATGTGGGTGGGTTTGGCCGTCTTTTTCCTGTAGTCCACGATCAGTTCCTTTGTCTTGCGCAAGTTGACGGAGAAGTTGTTGTCCTGGCACCACACTGCCAGGTCTCTGACCTCCTCCCTATATGATGTCTCATCGTTGTCGGTGATCAGGCCTATCACTGTTGTGTCATCGGCAAATTGAATGATGGTGTTGGAGTCGTGCGCGCCTATGCAATCGTGTGTGAACAGGGAATACAGGAGGGAACTAAGTACACACCCCTGAGGGGCCCCAGTGTTAAGGATCAGCGTGGCAGACGTGTTGTTGCCTACTCTTACCACCTGGGGGCAGCCCGTCAGGAAGTCCAGGATCTAGTTGCAGAGGGAGGTGTTTAGTGCCAGAATCCTTAGCTTAGTGATGAGCTTCGTGGGCACTATGGTGTTGAACGCTGAGCTGTAGTCAATGAAAAGCATTCTCACATAGGTGTTTCTTTTGTCCAGGTGAGAAAGGGCAGTGTGGAGTGCGATTGACATTGCATCATCTGTGGATCTGTTGGGGTAGTATCCAAATTGGAGTGGGTCTAGGGTGTCTGGGAGGATGCTGTTGATGTGACCCATACCCAGCCTTTCAAAGCACTTCATGGCTACTGATGTGAGTGCCACGGGACAGTAATAATTTACTCAGGTTACCTTCACTTCCTTGGGCACAGGGACTATGGTGGTCTGCTTGAAACGTGTAGGTATTACAGACTCGGGCCAGACGGATTACCAGGATGTGTACTCAAAGCATGCGCGGACCAACTGGCAAGTGTCTTCACAGACATTTTCAACGTTGAAAATGTCTGTGAAGACACTTGCCAGTTGGTCCGCGCATGCTTTGAGTACACATCCTGGTAATCCGTCTGGCCCAGCGGCTTTGTGAATGTTGTCCTGTTTAAAGGTTTTGTTTACATCGGCTACCGAGAGCGTTATCACACAGTCATCCAGAACAGCTGGTGCTCTCGTGCATGCTTCAGTGTTGTTTGCCTCGAACCGAGTATAAAAGGCATTTAGGTCCTCTGGTAGGCTCGCATCACTGGGCAGCTCGCGCCTGGGTTTCCCTTTGTTGTCTGTAATATTTTTCAAGCCCTGCCACATCCGACGAGCATCAGAGCCGGTGTAGTCGGATTCAATCTTAATCCTGTATTGACACTTTGCTTGTTTGATGGTTCATCTGAGGGCATGGCGAGGCTTCTTATAAGCGTCCGGATTAGTCTCCTGCTCCTTGAAACCGGCAGCTCTAGCCTTTAGCTCGATGCTAATGTTGCCTGTAATCCATGGCTTCTGGTTGGGATTTGTACGTACAGTCACCGTGGGGACGATGTCATCGATGCACTTATTGTTGGAGCCAATGACTGAGGTAGTGAATTCCTTAATGCTATTGGATGAATCCCGGAACATATTCCAGTCTGTGCTAGCAAAACAGTCCTTAGTGTAGCATCTGTCATCTGACCATTTCTGTATTGAGCGAGTCACTGGTACTTCCTGCTTTAGTTTTTTCTTGTAAGCAGGAATCGGGAGGATATAATTATAGTCAGATTTGCCAAATGGAGAGCTTTGTATGCATCTCTGTGTGTGGAGTAAAGGTGAGCTAGGATGTTTTACCCCCTGGTTGCACATGTGACGTGCTTGTAAAAATTTGGTAAAACTGATTTAAATTTGACCTGCATTAAAGTCCCCGGCCACTAGGAGTTCTGTTTCTCGGTGATAATTTTCTTCTTTGCTTTATGCCTTATAGAGTTGTATGAGAGTGGTCTTAATGCAGGCTTCATTTAGTGGTGGTAAATAGACAGCTACGAATAATACAGATGAGAACTCTTTTGGTAGATAATGTGGTCTACAGCTTACAATAAGGTACTCTACCTCAGGCGAGCAAAACTTTGAGACTTCGTTAATATTACATATTGTGCACCAGCTGTTATTGAAAAAAAGACACTCCCCCACCCCTCTTCTTACCAGAGGTAGCGTCTCTGTTCTGCCGGTGCATGGAAAATCCCGCTAGCTCTATATTGTCCATATTTTCATTCAACCATGTCCCGGTGAAACATAAGATGTTACAATTGAGGAAGTTGTGAGATGAGTAACGCTAGATTCCATTATTTGCTTTGTCACTGTGACAGAGATCAGATAACAATGCCAGACTGTATCTCTCACACTTCTAAAGTGAATATTACGTGGTATCTACACATTTTTGCAGACAACCGATATCATATTTCGTTTTTAAGGGAACTGGATCTTTGGGGCGGCAGGTAGCCTAGTGGTTAGAGTGTAGGGGCGGCAGGTAGCCTAGTGGTTAGAGTGTAGTGGCGGCAGGTCGCCTAGTGGTTAGAGTGTAGGGGCGGCAGGTAGCCTAGTGGTTAGAGTGTGGGGGTGGCAGGTAGACTAGTGGTTAGAGTGTGGGGGCTGCAGGTAGAATGACAGATGTGTACCTCTGTCAGCTTGGGGGTTTGAACTTGCAACCTTTCGGTTACTATGCCAACTCTCTAACCACTAGGCTACCCTGCCGCCCCGCCCCCAATGACAAAGGGACTATCCAGTGCACCAGCAGAAATCATGTCAGTGCAGAGACCAAAACACAAAGCATGGAGGACATATGTGACTCTAATTTACTGGCTTCCACTTTATGTGCATACTATTGTAAAAACAATATCAACATTTTAATATCATTGCAGTTATGTTGTTCTCCAGGAACATAACGCGTGTGTGTGTGTGTGTGTGTGTGTGTGTGTGTGTGTGTGTGTGTGTGTGTGAGACACCTATCAGCATTTGGTGAGTAGGACTGAACAACTTTCAGTCTCACCAGTTGGCACCACTGTGGACAGTGTTATTGGGGTGTTCTTCTTCGTTGGTGTGTTAGTTGTTGTAGGATGGATCCTATCTGCCAAAACCCGGCCACGCCCTGAAGAAGAACAGCTACTGCAGGTACCGTCTCGGTCTATCATTTATTTTGTTTAAAGAAATGTAATGATTATTTGCATGAATGATAATTTACATGTTATTATGATTTTTCATCTCCTAACAGGTCTTTTTTCCAGAAGTTGACAACCCAGTGAGCACTACTGGGGACAGAGATCGTACTTTTTGGAGAAATGTCCTCTGGTCTGATGAAACAAAAATAGAACTGTTTGGCCATAAGGACCATCGCTATGTTTGGAGGAAAAAGGGGGAGGCTTGCAAGCCGAAGAACACCATCCCAACCTTGAAGCATGGGGGTGGCAGCAACATGTTGTGGGGGTGCTTTGCTGCAGGAGGGACTGGTGCACCTTACATAATAGATGGCGTCATGAGGATGGAAAATTATGTGGATACATCAGTCAGGAAGTTAAAGCTTGGTTGCAAATGAGTCTTCCAAATAGACAATGACCCCAAGCATACTTCCAACTTATTGTGGGAAGCTTGTGGAAGGATACCCGAAACGTTTGACCCAAGTTAAACAATTTAAAGGCAATGCTACCAAATAGTAATAGTAAATGAGTGGGATGAAAGAAATATAAGCTGAAATAAATCATTCTCTACTATAATTCTGATCATTTACATTCTTAAAATAAAGTGGTGACCCTAACTGAAATAAGACGTCGAAGTTTTACTAGGATTAAATGTCAGGAATTGTGAAAAACTGAGTTTAAATGTATTTGTCGAAGGTGCATGTAAACTTCCTACTTCAGCTGTATACACTACCGGTCAAACGTTTTAGAACACCTACTAATTCAAGGGTTTTTCTTTATTTTTACTATTTTCTACATTGAATAAATCACAGACAGTGTCACCTGCAAAGTGTCCTACACCATAACACCTCCATGCTTTAGGGTGGGAAATACATGCTCCCTATCTTAAAGGGCTATGTCCCTTTGTAATGCACCCCATGCTCCCTATCTTAAAGGGCTATGTCCCTTTGTAATGCACCCCATGCTCCCTATCTTAAAGGGCTATGTCCCATTTCTAATGCACCCCATGCTCCTGATCTTAAAGGGCTATGTCCCTTTGTAATGCACCCCATGCTCCCTATCTTAAAGGGCTATGTCCCTTTGTAATGCACCCCATGCTCCCTATCTTAAAGGGCTATGTCCCATTCTAATGCACCCCATGCTCCTGATCTTAAAGGGCTATGTCCCTTTGTAATGCACCCCATGCTCCCTATCTTAAAGGGCCATGTCCCTTTGTAATGCACCCCATGCTCCCTATCTTAAAGGGCTATGTCCCTTTGTAATGCACCCCATGCTCCCTATCTTAAAGGGCTATGTCCCTTTGCAATGCTCCCCATGCTCCCTATCTTAAAGGGCTATGTCCCTTTGTAATGCACCCCATGCTCCCTATCTTAAAGAGCTATGTCCCTTTGTAATGCACCCCATGCTCCCTATCTTAAAGGGCTATGTCCCTTTGTAATGCACCCCATTCTCTCTATCTTAAAGGGCTATGTCCCTTTGTAATGCACCCCATGCTCCCTATCTTAAAGGGCTATGTACCTTTGTAATGCACCCCATGCTCCTTATCTTAAAGGGCTATGTCCCTTTATGGTGGAAAAAAGAGTATCTGGATGTCAAATATGTACACTAGATGGCGGTAAAGTTTAAAATATAATGCAAGTGTGGCCGGCTAGTGAAGTCAGAAAACTCATCATCTCTTTGTACTGTTGGGGAGGGGGAGTATGTTATAATTCACTCCATTTAACAGCTTTCAAACACATGTTAGAAACAGGATATCTGGGAAAATACATTTCTGGAGGATCACAAACATATGTTTGCTTACTAATCCAATAGGGGCGGCAGGGTAGCGTAGTGGTTAGAGTGTCAGACTAGTAACCGTAGTGGTTAGAGTGTCAGACTAGTAACCGTAGTGGTTAGAGTGTCAGACTAGTAACCGTAGTGGTTAGAGTGTCAGACTAGTAACCGTAGTGGTTACAGTGTCAGACTAGTCACCATAGTGGTTAGAGTGTCAGACTAGTAACCATAGTGGTTAGAGTGTCAGACTAGTAACCATAGTGGTTAGAGTGTCAGACTAGTAACCGTAGTGGGTAGAGTGTCAGACTAGTAACCGTAGTGGTTAGAGTGTCTTACTACGTTTCACAAATACAACGTAAATGAATGTAGTAAATTAACTTTGTTATTGGACGTGTAAATGTAACTGGGAAAGTAGTATAGTAGTGGCTTGGTCTTGCAGATATTCAGTGGTAGAGAGGCTGCGGTAGTTTGGCATGTGAAGGCTACCTTTAGCCTGTAGTGTAGTATTATGCTTAGTCCTGGTTAGATAACATAGTGTCTACTATTTTCTAAAACATATTTATTTTATAGTGACTGACTTGACTGTCCATTTCAAAACCCCAGTTCACTCAGCCTACCTAATGAGTGTTATTGTAGATATTGAGAGACGACTGTAGACCACTAGAGCACTGTGGAGTCGAGAGTCTTGTCAGAACCGAGACACTGACAACGCAGAGGACAGTCAGTATAATAACAGAGTAAAGACAGAATATACCACAGCCACTGCAACACATGGAAATCTGCCTAACCAGCCGCGATAGCAGCTTTGATCAGCTATGCCACGAGCAGAACATTTTAAAATTACTTTTATTTTAAGACTGCCGGGCATTCTGCACTGATCAAACAAGGAAGTGAAAGACGCTCGTCCGTCGAGCCAAAACGAGCTACACCCCAGATAGCAGAGCTGCTCAGCCGCTTCACCTGCCGCTGACTGTCGTCTCCTCACAGCCCAGACGTTATTCTCCCTCCAGCAACACTACAACTGCCAGTTGAAATCAAACCATTTTCAGCGTCAAACTAGCAGACTAGTCCTTCTGCCATTACCCATATCAACCATGTCCTCAGTGTCCTTTTCTCATAAATCATAATATCGCTGCCTACACTATCATTGTATACATTATACCATTATATTCATGTGGTACATAAATTATCGGACAGTTCTTTTAAGTTTATTAGTGGTTTATTCAAAAAAAAATCTCAAGTACGATATTGCTATTTACAAGTATTAATAGTAATTCATACATTGTAATTATTTGTTGGAGCTCTCGCTCATATAGTAGCACGTACACAGTATACAGTAAAACAGTCACAAATAGAATATAAATAAATATAAAAAGAACATCAACTAAAAGTTCAGAGTGGTAAGATTATAATAACACTACAGTCATGAATGCTAAAGTGTTAAAAACAGCAGTCAGATCAAATCTATTCTTGAACCTGGTAGTGGAGGTGCTGCTGTCCTTCCTCCACACAGTAAGCCTGCCCGACTGTCCTGTACCTCCCTCTGGATGGCAGCGGTGGCAGAGTAGAGAGAAACCGACGAAGTGTGTAAGTCATGCTGGTGGCTGGTAGCGGAGTCGAGTAGAGAGAGGTCTTGGATCCACCGAGTGATAGCCGTACAGAATATTCCCTTTACTCAATATCTGACGGTCCATAGACTAAAGAGAAGGAGAGATGGTGAGAGACTGGTCCGTTCAGAGAACAGGGGGAAACAGGCTCACGGGCTCTCCTCCATCTGTCCTTACAACATTACGCTTGTCCAACCAGTAGCGGGGTAAGTCTGGGTGAACAGGATAGTGTCAACAAATTACATGGGGTGGCAGCGGAGTGAGCGCGTAGTTGTGGGCAGCCTTCTGACACTGAGGAAGTGAAAGACTCTCGGCCGCAGAGCCTTAAGGAGCTGAAGCCCATATAGAGGAGGTGTTCCGCGGCTTCACTGACAGTGCTCCCGATACGCTCACAGCCCAGCCGTTCTCCTCCTGACCGACACCACTACAGCTAATACTCGGAGTTAATTAAGACGCTTTTTCAATGTCAAACCAGCAGACTAATCCAACTACCATAACCATGTCCATGTGTCCTCTGTTCCTTTTTCTTAAATATCGTCATATATACACTATCATTCTGTACATTATACTATCGTTATATTTCTGTGGTACCGAAATTATCTGTTCAATTATCTGCTAAAACTAAGTTAGTTTAGTTAGTTAATATATTATTTACGTTATATTTGTGAAACGTATTAGTGTGTAATGTCATGTTCTTATAAGAAAATAAAAAATATTGCATACGGAACTCTTGAACACAAACCGCAGCAGTATAAACCTTGGTAATGTTAGGAGCGGAACATTTTCGGGAAAGGGGGAGGAGTCACCATCTAAGCGAATATGTTACCTTTATAAAGTGAGTGAGTGAGATTTCTGTATGCATAAAAGTGCTGCCAACCGCCAAGAAACAACAACGTTTCCTGAAACCGAATTGAGGGCGTGAGCTTTGCCAGAGAGAACTGCCTCGATTATGAAGGGGGGAGGAGTCATCACCTTTTTCCTGTTTGCACTTGTTGCAAAATACTCCTTGTCCCATCCTATCAATTTAACAGTGATGTTGAATGACCCAGTTACACTCTGCTCTGGATCATGCCATGGTGGTGTCATCGAGTTGAGGCATTATCAGGAATCTCATTCATGAAGATGGTTGCTAAACTTGATGGAGATAATTTAACCACAGGTGAAGGATTTTTTAAGAAGAGGTTTGAAAACAGGGATGGAAAATTCTCTCTAGCCATCTCCTCAGCTGAGTACAATGACATGGGGTTGTACGAGTGTGTCTGTGGCGAGTACAAACAGCATGTAAATCTACAAGTTTTGGTCCCCACTGAAATATCTGCCCATCTTGGAGGAAAAGTCACACTTGCCTGCCATGGCTCAACTAATAAAATGACAAAGGACAGTGAGATATTTGTCCAGTGGATTAAAGATGGACAGAATGTGTCTACCATCAGTGCAGGGAATATAACCTATGGCTCTGGGTATAAGGACAGGGTATCTGTGTCCATGGATGGTTACCGACAGGGAGATATTTCCTTCATCCTCACCGACCTACGCCTTTCTGATCAGGGGACATACTGGTGCTTCTTCGGACCTGACCACCAGAGAGGAAATCCAGGAGCTGTCATTCTCACTATCACACCAAAAGAAAAGCACGACGACAACACAGGAATGCCAACATGGGTGAAGGTGGTGGTGGTGGTGGTGGTTGTTTTGGTGATCATCCTAGTTGCTGTTTTCTGTTTTCTTGGAGGTAGATTGAAAGAGACAATGGCTGCTTGGTTTAAAGGGACTTGTTTGAGATCTCAGTTCAGTCCCTGTCCATAAGGGGAACAGGGTGGGGAGCATCTCTCTGTCACCATAAGTTAAAGTGAATCAGAGACAGAAGAAGACAGGACTGGGACAAGGACATGTTTTGTCCCCTATGCACCTGCCTGTATCAGCAGAGCCCTGTCAGGACCTCCCTCTACCACCAGCCTTGTTACCAAGGCTACTGCCGGACCTCCCTCTACCCCAGGCCTTGTTATCAAGGCTACTGATGGACCTCCCTCTATCCCAGGCCTAGTTACCAATGGTACTGATTGACCTCCCTCTATCCCAGGCCTAGTTACCAATGGTACTGATTGACCTCCCTCTATCCCAGGCCGTGTCACCAATGGTACTGAATGACCTCCCTCTATCCCAGGCCTTGTTACCAAGACTACTGATGCACCTCCCTCTACCCCAGGCCTTGTTACCAAGACTACTGATGGACCTCCCTATAATATCTATTTCAGGATTGTTTACTGTCTCCAGTTTGTTTAATAAAATGTTCATCTTGAACTTTTGGTAGTTGAATGTATTTTGTACATGATCAATTAATTTTCCACATCACATTATGGATATACCTCAAATGTTATTCTACAAGATCCAGACACAAAACAACTGAATCAATCGTTAAACTACATGGTTTACAATATGTGATGATGGATACTCTTCTCTGTGTGATATGTAGGTCTACTATGATGGATGCTATGATTGACAAAGCAAAAGAACATAACATATTAGAAATAATCTTTGTAGAATGTGGTTTCTATATTTTACAGCTATTGTAGCCTAACTATTCATAACAATGTTTTAAATGCAGATAAAATATAATTCACAGTTGTAACACAAATGGTGTCTCCAATCATCTCTCCTTACAGTTCTGTACAGTACTAATTAGAGTGTGGAAATGGCTTTAAACACAATTTTAGGCCATGTTCATGGACAACTGTTTCAGATGGTATTTCACATGTGTAACACACAAATATTGTCACCTACAAACTGTCCTTCTAGATCTGTAATAGTTGCATTGTGGACATTTCCTAAAACATGATTTTAGACCAAGCTCAAAGAACACAGTTTAAAAATATATTTCACACTTGTAACACACAAATGGTACAAACTGTCTGTTGTATTTAATCTTTTATCCACACAACAGTTCTATCCTGATTAGTGTTAGAGAAGTTCTCAACTGTAATTTAAATGAAACAAACTTGAGTTATTAAAGTGTGAAAACAGTAAGAACTGGGGGAAAACAGTCCCAGACTAAGGCCCTGATCCAAGCTGAGGCCCTGGGCCCTAAATCAGGGTTGTCAAACTCATTCCATGGAGGACTGAGTGTATGCTGGTTTTACAATGTGTGTCCAATTAAGACCTAGACAACCAGTGAGGGGAGTTTAACTAATCAATGACCTTAATTGATCAATCAAGTATAAGAGAGGTGAAAACCTGCAGACACTCTGCCCTCCATGGAATGAGAATTTCTGTACCACAGAATAATGAAGCGGCTGAGCAGCTCTGCTATCTGGGGTGTAGCTCGTTTTGGCTCGACGGACGAGCGTCTTTCACTTCCTTGTTTGATCAGTGCAGAATGCCCGGCAGTCTTAAAATAAAAGTAATTTTTAAAATGTTCTGCTCGTGGCATAGCTGATCAAAGCTGCTATCGCGGCTGGTTAGGCAGATGTCCATGTGTTGCAGTGGCTGTGGTATATTCTGTCTTTATTCTGTTATTATACTGACTGTCCTCTGCGTTGTCAGTGTCTCGGTTCTGAATAGATACTCGACTCCACAGTGCTGTAGTGGTCTACAGTCGTCTCTCAATATCTACAATAACACTCATTAGGTAGGCTGAGTGAACTGGGGTTTGAAATGGACAGTCAAGTCAGTCACTATAAAATAAATATGTTTTAGAAAATAGTAGACACTATGTTATCTACCCAGGACTAAGCATACTACTCCACTACAGGCGAAATGTATTCTTCACATGCAAAACTACCGCAGCCTCTCTACCACTGAATATCTGCAAGACCAAGCCACTACTATACTACTTTCCCAGTTACATTTACACGTCCAATAACAAAGTTAATTTACTACATTCATTTACGTTGTATTTGTGAAACGTATTAGTGTGTAATGTAATGTTCTTATAAGAAAAAAAATATATTGTATACAGGAACTCTTGAACAAAAACAGCAGCAGTATAAACCTTGGTAAGGGGAGGAGCAGAACATTTTCGGGAAAGGGGAGGAGTCACCATCTAACCGAAGATGAAACCTTTATAAAGAACGTCTGCTGAGTGAAAAGAAATCAGAGCGAAGCTGCCAAGTAACAACAAAGTACCCTGAAGCCAGATTGAGTGTTTGAGAGCTGCCTTGATTATGAAGGGGAAAAGTGTAATGACTGTTTGCCTACTTGCACTTGTTGCAAAATCCTCCGTGTCTCTTTCTATCACTATAACAGTGATTTTGAACGAGCCAGTTACACCCCCCTGCTCTGGATCATGCCATTGTGGCAGAAATAAGAAGGGAAGGAAAGAACCATAGAATCAATGGACCATTCTGCTGTCACTCTGTGGATCCAAGACCAAGAAAACACATCCCCTCAGGAACAAACACCTGCATGTCACGCGCTACTCTGTAGTCGCTACCAGCCACTGCTGAGTTACTCTGCAGCCCAGCCCACTGAATTCGTAGGAGGAGGTCTACATTCCACACGCCACATTGCATCAACCAATGGCTGTGTGCCATGTCATTGACAATAATAAAATACATATTTCATGCAGAACGCTCCATTCTCAGTCTTTCAAATATTATGTTTAGATATTAAGGAGGCTGTTGGTTTGTATGATCATAGCACTATACTATTAGGGGTTCCTAGAAATCCGTTGTGAGACTAATAACTTCATAGTGTTCTTCACTATCAGTATATATCACTATTACTATCTATAGACAGACAATAAGTGCAAGTCTAAAAGCGAGGTGCAGTGGAAACAACCTGGAGCTGAACACAAAGAAAAGAAAGGACATCATAGAGGATTTTAGGAAGCAGGAGGTCATCACATGGCTGTCAGCAAAGGTGGCCCTGAGGTAGAGGTGGTAAATGTTTTAATGCCACATTCAGAACAACTGGGAACTCGGATATATTGTTCGTGATTTACTGTTTTAAATTCCAGGCCATAAACAACTCTCCCCACTGGGTACAGAGGTAAATTCAACTTCTATTTCAATTTGGATCAGTATAATTTAATTAAAATGACGTGGAAACGTGTTTGCCCAGTGAGTCCGGACCTGAAATGGTCAACCAACACAAACCTACTTTGTGGAGGTATGAGACCGTTGGGTTGGCAGAGGTACAGGACCGTCCGGTAAGTTTACTGTCTGGAGGAAGGACAGGAGCACCTTCACTACCACATCCAAGTAAAGATTTGATCTGACTGCTGTTTTTAACACTTTAGCATTCATGACTGTTGTGTTATTATAATCTTACCACTCTGAACTTTTAGTTGTTCTATTTATATTTATTTATATTCTATTTGTGACTGTTTTACTGTATTCTGTGTACGTGCTACTATATGAGCGAGAGCTCCAACGAATAATTACAATGTATGAATTACTATTAATACTTGTAAATGGCAATATCGTACTTGAGAAAAATTTAATAAACCACTTTAATAAACTTAAAAGGACTGTCAGATAATTTATGCACCACATGAATATAATGGTATATAATATAATGGTATAATGTATAAAATGATAGTGTAGGCAGCGATATTATGATTTATGAGAAAAAGGACACTGGAGGACATGGTTGATATGGGTAATGGCAGAAGGACTAGTCTGCTAGTTTGATGCTGAAAATGGTTTGATTTCAACTGGCAGTTGTAGTGTTGCTGGAGGGAGAATAACGTCTGGGCTGTGAGGAGACGACAGTCAGCGGCAGGTGAAGCGGCTGAGCAGCTCTGCTATCTGGGGTGTAGCTCGTTTTGGCTCGACGGACGAGCGTCTTTCACTTCCTTGTTTGATCAGTGCAGAATGCCCGGCAGTCTTAAAATAAAAGTAATCTTAAAATGTTCTGCTCGTGGCATAGCTGATCAAAGCTGCTATCGCGGCTGGTTAGGCAGATGTCCATGTGTTGCAGTGGCTGTGGTATATTCTGTCTTTATTCTGTTATTATACTGACTGTCCTCTGCATTGTCAGTGTCTCGGTTCTGAATAGATACTCGACTCCACAGTGCTCTAGTGGTCTACAGTCGTCTCTCAATATCTACAATAACACTCATTAGGTAGGCTGAGTGAACTGGGGTTTGAAATGGACAGTCAAGTCAGTCACTATAAAATAAATATGTTTTAGAAAATAGTAGA
Organism: Oncorhynchus nerka; assembly: GCF_034236695.1. Classification (NCBI taxonomy): domain Eukaryota; kingdom Metazoa; phylum Chordata; class Actinopteri; order Salmoniformes; family Salmonidae; genus Oncorhynchus; species Oncorhynchus nerka. The sequence continues at coordinate 16,200,958 of NC_088407.1, forward strand.
CACTATGTTATCTAACCAGGACTAAGCATACTACTACACTACAGGCTAAATGTAGCCTTCACATGCCAAACTACCGCAGCCTCTCTACCACTGAATATCTACGAGACCAATATATTACTACACTTCTCTACCAGTTAAATTTACACATCCAAAAAGTTAATTCCCTACATTCGTTTACATTATATTTGTGAATCGCATTAGTGTGTAATGTTCTTATAAAAAAAATATTGATGGCATAGAGATCTCTTGAACAGAAACAGCAGCAGTATAAACCTTGGTAAGGGGAGGAGCAGAACATTTTCGGGATAAGGGGGAGGAGTCACCATCTAACCGAAGATGAAACCTATATAAAGAACGTCTTTGCTGAGTGAAAAGAAATCAGAGCGAAGCTGCCAAGCAACAATAAAGTACCCTGAGGCCAGATTGAGGGTTTAAGAGCTGCCTTGATTATGAAGGGGAAAAGAATCATCACCTTTTTCCTGCTTACACTTGTTGCAAAATACTCCTTGTCCCATCCTATCAATTTAACAGTGATGTTGAATGACCCAGTTACACTCTGCTCTGGATCAGGCCATGGTGGTGTCATCGAGTTGAGGAGTTATCAGGAATCTCATTCAGGGTCCATCATCACGAAGATGGTTGCTAAACTTGACGGAGATCATTTAACCACAGGTGAAGGATTTTTTAAGAAGAGGTTTGAAAACAGGGATGGAAAATTCTCTCTAACCATCTCCTCAGCTGAGTACAATGACATGGGGTTGTACGAGTGTGTCTGTGGCGAGTACAAACAGCATGTAAATCTACAAGTTTTGGTCCCCACTGAAATATCTGCCCATGTTGGAGGAAAAGTCACACTTGCCTGCCATGGCTCAACTAATAAAAGGACAAAGGACAGTGAGATATATGTCCAATGGATGAAAGATGGACAGAATGTGTCTACCATCAGTGCAGGGAATGTAACCTATGGCTCTGGGTATAAGGACAGGGTATCTGTGTCCATGGATGGTTACCGACAGGGAGATATTTCCTTCATCCTCACCGACCTACGCCTTTCTGATCAGGGGACATACTGGTGCTTCTTCGGCCCTGACCACCAGAGAGGAAATCCAGGAGCTGTCATTCTCACTATCACACCAAAAGAAAAGCACGACGACTTCACAGGATGGCCAACATGGGTGAAGGTGGTGGTGGTGGTGGTGGTTGTTTTGGTGATCATCCCTTGTTGCTGTTTTCTGTTTTCTTGGAGGTAGATTGAAAGAAACAATGGCTGCTTGGTTTAAAGGGACTTGGTTGAGATCTCAATTCAGTCCCTGTCCAGAAGGGGAACAGGGTGGGGAGCATCTCTCTGTCACCATAAGTGAAAGTGAATCAGAGACAGAAGAAGACAGAACTGGGACAAGGACATGTTTTGTCCCCTATGCACCTGCCTGTATCAGCAGAGCCCTGTCAGGACCTCCCTCTACCACCGGCCTTGTTACCAAGGCTACTGCCGGACCTCCCTCTACCCCAGGCCTTGTTATCAAGGCTACTGATGGACCTCCTTCTACCACAGGCCTTGTTATCAATGGTACTGGTTGACCTCCCTCTATCCCAGGCCTTGTCACCAATGGTACTGAATGACCTCCCTCTATCCCAGGCCTTGTTATCAAGGCTACTGATGGACCTCCCTCTATCCCAGACCTTGTTACCAAGGCTACTGATTGACCTCCCTCTATCCCAGGCCTTGTTACCAAGACTACTGATGGACCTCCCTCTACCCCAGGCCTTGTTACCAAGACTACTGATGGACCTCCCTCTATCCCAGGCCTTGTTACCAAGACTACTGATGGACCTCCCTCTATCCCAGGCCTTGTTACCAAGACTACTGATGGACCTCCCTCTATCCCAGGCCTTGTTACCAAGACTACTGATGGACCTCCCTCTACCCCAGGCCTTGTTACCAAGACTACTGATGGACCTCCCTCTACCCCAGGCCTTGTTACCAAGACTACTGATGGACCTCCCTCTACCCCAGGCCTTGTTACCAATGGTACTGATTGACCTCCCTCTATCCAGGCCTTGTTACCATGGTACTGATTGACCTCCCTCTATCCCAGGCCTTGTTACCAAGACTACTGATGGACCTCCCTCTATCCCAGGCCTTGTTACCAAGACTACTGATGGACCTCCCTCTATCCCAGGCCTTGTTACCAAGACTACTGATGGACCTCCCTCTATCCCAGGCCTTGTTACCAAGACTACTGATGGACCTCCCTCTATCCCAGGCCTTGTTACCAAGACTACTGATGGACCTCCCTCTATCCCAGGCCTTGTTACCAAGACTACTGATGGACCTCCCTCTATCCCAGGCCTTGTTACCAAGGCTACTGATGGACCTCCCTCTATCCCAGGCCTTGTTACCAAGACTACTGATGGACCTCCCTCTACCCCAGGCCTTGTTACCAAGACTACTGATGGACCTCCCTCTACCCCAGGCCTTGTTACCAATGGTACTGATTGACCTCCCTCTACCCAGGCCTTGTTACCAATGGTACTGATTGACCTCCCTCTACCCAGGCCTTGTTACCATGGTACTGATTGACCTCCCTCTATCCCATGCCTTGTTACCAAGACTACTGATGGACCTCCCTCTATCCCAGGCCTTGTTACAAAGACTACTGATGGACCTCCCTCTATCACAGGCCTTGTTACCAAGACTACTGATGGACCTCCCTCTATCCCAGGCCTTGTTACCAAGACTACTGATGGACCTCCCTCTATCCCAGGCCTTGTTACCAAGACTACTGATGGACCTCCCTCTATCCCAGGCCTTGTTACCAAGACTACTGATGGACCTCCCTCTATCCCAGGCCTTGTTACCAAGACTACTGATGGACCTCCCTCTATCCCAGGCCTTGTTACCAAGACTACTGATGGACCTCCCTCTATCCCAGGCCTTGTTACCAAGACTACTGATGGACCTCCCTATAGTATCTATTTCAGGATTGTTTACTGTCTCCAGTTTGTTTAATAAAATGTTAAACTTGAACTTTTGGTAGTTGAATGTATTTTGTACATGATCAATTCATTTTACACATCACATTATGGATATACCTCAAATGTTATTCTACAAGATCCAGACACAAAACAACTGAATCAATCGTTAAACTACATGGTTTACAATATGTGATGATGGATACTGTTCTCTGTGTGATATGTAGGTCTGCTATGATGGATGCTATGATTGACAAAGCAAAAGAACATAACATCATATTAGAAATAATCTTTGTAGAATGTGGTTTCTATAATTTACAGCTATTGTAGCCTAACTATTTATAACAATGTTTTAAATGCAGCTAAAATATAATTCACAGTTGTAAAACAGATGGTGTCTCATATCATCTCTCTTTCTACTACCATACTATTTGTATTGTATTGCCAGAAACATGATTTTAGACCATGTTCATGGAAAAATGTTTCAAAAGCTATTTCACATGTGGAACACAAATATTGTCACCTACCAACTGTCCTTCTAGATCTGTAATAGTTGCATTGTGGACATTTCCTAAAACATGATTTTAGACCAAGCTCAAAGAACACTGTTTAAAAATATATTTCACACTTGTAACACACAAATGGTACAAACTGTCTGTTGTATTTAATCTTTTATCCACACAACAGTTCTATCCTGATTAGTGTTTGAGAAGTTCTCAACTGTAATTTAAATGAAACAAACTTGAGTTATTAAAGTGTGAAAACAGTAAGAACTGGGGGAAAACAGTCCCAGACTAAGGCCCTGATCCAAGCTGAGGCCCTGGGCCCTAAATCAGGGTTGTCAAACTCATTCCATGGAGGACTGAGTGTATGCTGGTTTTACAATGTGTGTCCTATTAAGACCTAGACAACCAGTGAGGGGAGTTTAACTAATCAATAACCTTAATTGATCAATCAAGTATAAGGGAGGGGTGAACTTGCAGACAATCTGCCCTCCATGGAATGAGTTTGACACATGTGGCCTATATTCTCAGATGTCAGGGATGTAAACAGTGATGTATAACCCCTGGCTCATCAGGCCATGCAGATGGAGATGGCAGCCTATATGTCTCTCTTGTCATTCATTATATGTTTCCCTAGAAGACTGCTGTTATGATGAAGACATCACACCTACAGATGTTATCTAATGAGCATTGCATTCTCTCAACATGCAGACATAAAAATACATATTTCTCCACTCCTGTTCCCAAGTCCACATTTTGCCAACATTTAGTGTATAATTTTACTGTAATAAATGTTTCATTCTGCAGGAGTTATTATTAAGGCTATAGTCTATTTACACTGGACTAGTATTACTAGAAGACGTTGGTTATGTATTTATTACCCCAGAATGTCCGTTATTCCAGAGGACCTTTCAGACCGGATAATTTTCCCCCAAACTGACCCTGTAATTCTTTCTTTTTTCTCTATAAATTGACAGCTATGACGGAGGCCTGGAGGGTTTTTTCTAGGCGTCAAAATACACTCCAGGTGATAACAGGATATACTGGTAACCATCTTGGTTCCCAATTTTATAAACCATCCTTTAGATGTGAGGTAAACAGCCTGGCCTAGAAAGTGAACTTGTACCAAATACTGTCGCATAGCTTTTTTCCACCTTGATTTAACTAGGCAATTCAGTTAAGAACACATTCTTATTTGAAATGACAGCCTAGGAACAGTGGGTTAACTGCCTTGTTCAGAAAGACAGATTTTTATCTTGACAGGTCAGGGATTTTGCAACCTTTCGACTAGTCTTGCAACATCTAACCACTACGGTTACTAGTCTGACATCTAACCACTACGGTTACTAGTCTGACACTCTAACCAC
>NC_088407.1:16206300-16216684 GCF_034236695.1 Oncorhynchus nerka
TCACACCAGTCATCTAACAACTACATCATACCAGTCATCTAACAACTACATCATACCAGTCATCCAACAACTACACCATACCAGTCATCTAACAACTACACCACACCAGTCATCCAACAACTACATCATACCAGTCATCTAACAACTACATCATACCAGTCATCTAACAACTACATCATTACCAGTCATCCAATAACTGCATCATACCAGTCATCTAACAACTACATCATTACCAGTCATCCACAGTCACTAACTGCATCATACCAGTCATCTAACAACTACATCATACCAGTCATCTAACAACTACATCACACCAGTCATCTAACAACTACATCATACCAGTCATCCAATAACTACATCATACCAGTCATCCAACAACTACATCATACCAGTCATCCAACAACTACATCATACCAGTCATCTAACAACTACATCACACCAGTCATCTAACAACTACATCATACCAGTCATCTAACAACTACACCACACCAGTCATCCAACAACCAGTCATCCAACAACACACCAGTCATCTAACAACTACATCATACCAGTCATCTAACAACTACATCAGACCAGTCATCTAACAACTACATCATACCAGTCATCCAACAACTACATCATACCAGTCATCCAATAACATCACATCATACCAGTCATCCAACAACTACATCATACCAGTCATCCAATAACTACATCATACCAGTCATCCAACAACTACATCATACCAGTCATCCAACAACTACATCATACCAGTCATCCAATACACTCATCATCATACCAGTCATCCAATAACTACATCATACCAGTCATCCAACAACTACATCATACCAGTCATCCAAAACTACATCATACCAGTCATCCAACAACTACATCATACCAGTCATCCAATAACTACACCACACCAGTCATCTAACAACTACATCATACCAGTCATCTAACAACTACATCATACCAGTCATCCAACAACTACATCATACCAGTCATCCAATACCAGTCATCATACCAGTCATCCAACAACTACATCATACCAGTCATCCAATAACTACATCATACCAGTCATCTAACAACTACATCATACCAGTCATCTAACAACTACATCATCCAACAACTACCAGTCATCTAACAACTACATCATACCAGTCATCCAATAACTACATCATACCAGTCCTCCAATAACTACACCACACCAGTCATCTAACAACTACATCACACCAGTCATCTAACAACTACATCATACCAGTCATCTAATAACTACATCATACCAGTCATCTAATAACTACATCATACCAGTCATCCAACAACTACATCACACCAGTCATCTAACAACTACATCATACCAGTCATCCAACAACTACATCATACCAGTCATCCAACAACTACATCACACCAGTCATCTAACAACTACATCATACCAGTCATTCAACAACTACATCATACCAGTCATCTAACAACTACATCATACCAGTCATCCAACAAATACATCATACCAGTCATCTAACAACTACATCACACCAGTCATCTAACAACTACATCACACCAGTCATCTAACAACTACATCATACCAGTCATCCAACAACTACACCATACCAGTCATCTAACAACTACACCACACCAGTCATCTAACAACTACACCACACCAGTCATCTAACAACTACATCACACCAGTCATCTAACAACTACATCACACCAGTCATCCAACAACTACACCACACCAGTCATCTAACAACTACACCACACCAGTCATCTAACAACTACATCACACCAGTCATCTAACAACTACATCATACCAGTCATCTAACAACTACACCACACCAGTCATCCAACAACTACACCATACCAGTCATCCAACAACTACATCACACCAGTCATCTAACAACTACATCACACCAGTCATCTAACAACTACATCATACCAGTCATCTAACAACTACACCACACCAGTCATCCAACAACTACATCACACCAGTCATCTAACAACTACATCACACCAGTCATCTAACAACTACATCATACCAGTCATCTAACAACTACATCATACCAGTCATCTAACAACTACACAGTCATCTAACAACTACACCACACCAGTCATCCAACAACTACATCATACCAGTCATCTAACAACTACACCACACCAGTCATCTAACAACTACACCATACCAGTCATCTAACAACTACACCACACCAGTCATCCAACAACTACACCATACCAGTCATCCAATAACTACATCAGACCAGTCATCTAACAACTACATCATACCAGTCATCCAACAACTACATCATACCAGTCATCCAACAACTACACCACACCAGTCATCCAACAACTACATCACCCAGTCATCTAACAACTACATCCTACCAGTCATCCAATAACTACATCAGACCAGTCATCAACAACTACATCATACCAGTCATCTAACAACTACACCACACCAGTCATCCAACAACTACATCACACCAGTCATCTAACAACTACATCATACCAGTCATCTAACAACTACATCATACCAGTCATCCAACAACTACATCATACACAACAACTACATCCATACCAGTCATCCAACAACTACATCACACCAGTCATCCAACAACTACATCATACCAGTCATCTAACAACTACACCACACCAGTCATCTAACAACTACACCATACCAGTCATCTAACAACTACACCATACCAGTCATCTAACAACTACACCACACCAGTCATCCAACAACTACACCATACCAGTCATCCAATAACTACATCAGACCAGTCATCTAACAACTACATCATACCAGTCATCCAACAACTACATCATACCAGTCATCCAACAACTACACCACACCAGTCATCCAACAACTACATCACACCAGTCATCTAACAACTACATCACTACCAGTCATCCAATAACTACATCAGACCAGTCATCTAACAACTACATCATACCAGTCATCTACACCACCAGTCATCTAACATCATCATACCAGTCATCTAACAACTACATCATACCAGTCATCTAACAACTACACCACACCAGTCATCAACAACTCACCATACACATCCAACAACTACATCACACCAGTCATCTAACAACTACATCACACCAGTCATCAACTACATCACACTCATCTAACAACTACACCACTAGTCATCCAACAACTACATCACACCAGTCATCTAACAACTACATCACACCAGTCATCTAACAACTACATCATACCAGTCATCTAACAACTACACCACACCAGTCATCTAACAACTACACCACACCAGTCATCTAACAACTACATCACACCAGTCATCTAACAACTACATCACACCAGTCATCCAACAACTACACCACACCAGTCATCTAACAACTACACCACACCAGTCATCTAACAACAGTCATCTAACAACTACATCATACCAGTCATCTAACAACTACACCACACCAGTCATCCAACAACTACACCATACCAGTCATCCAACAACTACATCACACCAGTCATCTAACAACTACATCACACCAGTCATCTAACAACTACATCATACCAGTCATCTAACAACTACACCACACCAGTCATCCAACAACTACATCACACCAGTCATCTAACAACTACATCACACCAGTCATCTAACAACTACATCATACCAGTCATCTAACAACTACATCATACCAGTCATCTAACAACTACACCATACCAGTCATCTAACAACTACACCACACCAGTCATCCAACAACTACATCATACCAGTCATCTAACAACTACACCACACCAGTCATCTAACAACTACACCATCCAACAACTACCAGTCATCCAACAACTACACCACACCAGTCATCCAACAACTACATCATACCAGTCATCCAATAACTACATCACACCAGTCATCTAACAACTACATCACACCAGTCATCTAACAACTACATCATACCAGTCATCTAACAACTACATCACACCAGTCATCTAACAACTACATCACACCAGTCATCTAACAACTACATCACCAGTCATCTAACAACTACATCATACCAGTCATCTAACAACTACATCATACCAGTCATCTAACAACTACACCATACCAGTCATCCAACAACTACATCACACCAGTCATCTAACAACTACATCACACCAGTCATCTAACAACTACACACACCAGTCATCCAACAACTACACCATACCAGTCATCCAACAACTACATCACACCAGTCATCTAACAACTACATCACACCAGTCATCTAACAACTACATCATACCAGTCATCTAACAACTACATCACACCAGTCATCCAACAACTACATCACACCAGTCATCCAGTCATCTAACAACTACATCATACCAGTCATCTAACAACTACACCACACCAGTCATCTAACAACTACATCACACCAGTCATCTAACAACTACATCACACCAGTCATCCAACAACTACACCACACCAGTCATCTAACAACTACACCACACCAGTCATCTAACAACTACATCATACCAGTCATCTAACAACTACACCACACCAGTCATCCAACAACTACACCATACCAGTCATCCAACAACTACATCACACCAGTCATCTAACAACTACATCACACCAGTCATCTAACAACTACATCATACCAGTCATCTAACAACTACACCATACCAGTCATCTAACAACTACACCACACCAGTCATCCAACAACTACATCATACCAGTCATCTAACAACTACATCCACACCAGTCATCCAACAACTACATCATACCAGTCATCCAACAACTACATCAGACCAGTCATCTAACAACTACATCATACCAGTCATCCAACAACTACATCACCAGTCATCCAACAACTACACCACACCAGTCATCCAACAACTACATCACACCAGTCATCTAACAACTACATCAGTCATCCAACTACATCATACCAGTCATCTAACAACTACACCACACCAGTCATCCAACAACTACATCACACCAGTCATCTAACAACTACATCACACCAGTCATCTAACAACTACACCACACCAGTCATCCAACAACTACATCATACCAGTCATCTAACAACTACACCACACCAGTCATCTAACAACTACACCATACCAGTCATCTAACAACTACACCACACCAGTCATCCAACAACTACACCATACCAGTCATCCAATAACTACATCAGACCAGTCATCTAACAACTACATCATACCAGTCATCCAACAACTACATCATACCAGTCATCCAACAACTACACCACACCAGTCATCCAACAACTACATCACACCAGTCATCTAACAACTACATCCTACCAGTCATCCAATAACTACATCAGACCAGTCATCTAACAACTACATCATACCAGTCATCTAACAACTACACCACACCAGTCATCTAACAACTACACCACACCAGTCATCTAACAACTACATCACACCAGTCATCTAACAACTACATCACACCAGTCATCCAACAACTACACCACACCAGTCATCTAACAACTACATCCTACCAGTCATCCAATAACTACATCAGACCAGTCATCTAACAACTACATCATACCAGTCATCCAACAACTACATCCTACCAGTCATCCAATAACTACATCAGACCAGTCATCTAACAACTACATCATACCAGTCATCCAACAACTACATCATACCAGTCATCCAACAACTACACCACACCAGTCATCCAACAACTACACCATACCAGTCATCCAATAACTACATCAACCAATCTAACAACTCATCACCAGTCATCCAACAACTACATCATACCAGTCATCCAACAACTACATCATACCAGTCATCCAACAACTACATCACACCAGTCATCTAACAACTACATCCTACCAGTCATCTAACAACCAGTCATCTAACAACTACATCACCAGTCATCTAACAACTACACCACACCAGTCATCCAACAACTACATCACACCAGTCATCTAACAACTACATCACACCCGTCATCTAACAACTACATCATACAAGTCATCTAACAACTACATCATACCAGTCATCTAACAACTACATCATACCAGTCATCTAACAACTACACCACACCAGTCATCCAACAACTACATCATACCAGTCATCTAACAACTACACCACACCAGTCATCTAACAACTACACCATACCAGTCATCTAACAACTACACCACACCAGTCATCCAACAACTACACCATACCAGTCATCCAATAACTACATCAGACCAGTCATCTAACAACTACATCATACCAGTCATCCAACAACTACATCATACCAGTCATCCAACAACTACACCACACCAGTCATCCAACAACTACATCACACCAGTCATCTAACAACTACATCCTACCAGTCATCCAATAACTACATCAGACCAGTCATCTAACAACTACATCATACCAGTCATCCAACAACTACATCATACCAGTCATCTAACAACTACATCATACCAGTCATCTAACAACTACACCACACCAGTCATCTAACAACTACACCATACCAGTCATCCAACAACTACATCATCACACCAGTCATCTAACAACTACATCACACCAGTCATCTAACAACTACATCATACCAGTCATCTAACAACTACATCATACCAGTCATCCAAAAACTACATCACACCAGTCATCTAACAACTACATCACACCAGTCATCTAACAACTACATCATACCAGTCATCTAACAACTACATCATACCAGTCATCTAACAACTACACCACACCAGTCATCTAACAACTACATCACACCAGTCATCTAACAACTACATCACACCAGTCATCCAACAACTACACCACACCAGTCATCTAACAACTACACCACACCAGTCATCTAACAACTACACCACACCAGTCATCTAACAACTACATCATACCAGTCATCTAACAACTACACCACACCAGTCATCCAACAACTACACCATACCAGTCATCCAACAACTACATCACACCAGTCATCTAACAACTACATCACACCAGTCATCTAACAACTACATCATACCAGTCATCTAACAACTACACCACACCAGTCATCCAACAACTACATCACACCAGTCATCTAACAACTACATCACACCAGTCATCTAACAACTACATCATACCAGTCATCCAGTCATCTAACAGTCATCTAACAACTACATCATACCAGTCATCTAACAACTACACCACACCAGTCATCCAACAACTACATCATACCAGTCATCTAACAACTACACCACACCAGTCATCTAACAACTACATCATACCAGTCATCTAACAACTACATCACACCAGTCATCCAACAACTACAATACCAGTCATCCAACAACTACATCATACCAGTCATCTAACAACTACATCACACCAGTCATCTAACAACTACATCATACCAGTCATCCAACAACTACATCACACCAGTCATCCAACAACTACATCACACCAGTCATCTAACAACTACATCATACCAGTCATCTAACAACTACATCATACCAGTCATCTAACAACTACATCATACCAGTCATCTAACAACTACACCATCCAGTCATCCAACAACTACATCACACCAGTCATCTAACAACTACATCACACCAGTCATCTAACAACTACATCACACCAGTCATCCAACAACTACATCATACCAGTCATCTAACAACTACATCACACCAGTCATCTAACAACTACATCACACCAGTCATCTAACAACTACATCATACCAGTCATCTAACAACTACACCACACCAGTCATCCAACAACTACATCACACCAGTCATCTAACAACTCATCAACCAGTCATCTAACAACTACATCATACCAGTCATCTAACAACTACACCACACCAGTCATCTAACAACTACACCACCAGTCATCTAACAACTACATCATACCAGTCATCTAACAACTACACCATACCAGTCATCTAACAACTACACCACACCAGTCATCTAACAACTACACCACACCAGTCATCTAACAACTACATCATACCAGTCATCTAACAACTACACCACACCAGTCATCCAACAACTACACCATACCAGTCATCCAACAACTACATCACACCAGTCATCTAACAACTACATCACACCAGTCATCTAACAACTACATCATACCAGTCATCTAACAACTACACCACACCAGTCATCCAACAACTACATCACACCAGTCATCTAACAACTACATCACACCAGTCATCTAACAACTACATCATACCAGTCATCTAACAACTACATCATACCAGTCATCTAACAACTACACCATACCAGTCATCTAACAACTACACCACACCAGTCATCCAACAACTACATCATACCAGTCATCTAACAACTACACCACACCAGTCATCTAACAACTACACCATACCAGTCATCTAACAACTACACCACACCAGTCATCCAACAACTACACCATACCAGTCATCCAATAACTACATCACACCAGTCATCTAACAACTACATCACACCAGTCATCTAACAACTACATCATACCAGTCATCTAACAACTACACCACACCAGTCATCCAACAACTACATCACACCAGTCATCTAACAACTACATCACACCAGTCATCTAACAACTACATCATACCAGTCATCTAACAACTACACCACACCAGTCATCTAACAACTACATCACACCAGTCATCTAACAACTACATCACACCAGTCATCTAACAACTACATCACACCAGTCATCTAACAACTACACCACACCAGTCATCCAACAACTACACCATACCAGTCATCCAACAACTACATCACACCAGTCATCTAACAACTACATCACACCAGTCATCTAACAACTACATCATACCAGTCATCTAACAACTACACCACACCAGTCATCCAACAACTACATCACACCAGTCATCTAACAACTACATCATACCAGTCATCTAACAACTACATCATACCAGTCATCTAACAACTACACCACACCAGTCATCTAACAACTACATCACACCAGTCATCTAACAACTACATCACACCAGTCATCCAACAACTACACCACACCAGTCATCTAACAACTACACCACACCAGTCATCTAACAACTACATCATACCAGTCATCTAACAACTACACCACACCAGTCATCCAACAACTACACCATACCAGTCATCCAACAACTACATCACACCAGTCATCTAACAACTACATCACACCAGTCATCTAACAACTACATCATACCAGTCATCTAACAACTACACCATACCAGTCATCTAACAACTACACCACACCAGTCATCCAACAACTACATCATACCAGTCATCTAACAACTACACCACACCAGTCATCCAACAACTACACCATACCAGTCATCCAATAACTACATCAGACCAGTCATCTAACAACTACATCATACCAGTCATCCAACAACTACACACCAGTCATCCAACAACTACACCACACCAGTCATCCAACAACTACATCACACCAGTCATCTAACAACTACATCCTACCAGTCATCCAATAACTACATCATACCAGTCATCTAACAACTACACCACACCAGTCATCCAACAACTACATCACACCAGTCATCTAACAACTACATCACACCAGTCATCTAACAACTACACCACACCAGTCATCCAACAACTACATCATACCAGTCATCTAACAACTACACCACACCAGTCATCTAACAACTACACCATACCAGTCATCTAACAACTACACCACACCAGTCATCCAACAACTACACCATACCAGTCATCCAATAACACATCAGACCAGTCATCTAACAACTACATCATACCAGTCATCCAACAACTACATCATACCAGTCATCCAACAACTACATCACACCAGTCATCTAACAACTACATCACACCAGTCATCTAACAACTACATCCCAGTACCAGTCATCCAACTACTACATCAGACCAGTCATCTAACAACTACACATACCAGTCATCTAACAACTACATCACACCAGTCATCTAACAACTACACACACCAGTCATCTAACAACTACATCACACCAGTCATCTAACAACTACATCACACCAGTCATCCAACAACTACATCACACCAGTCATCTAACAACTACATCATACCAGTCATCCAACAACTACATCAGACCAGTCATCTAACAACTACATCATACCAGTCATCCAACAACTACATCACTACCAGTCATCCAATAACTACATCAGACCAGTCATCTAACAACATCATACCAGTCATCCAACAACTACATCATACCAGTCATCTAACAACTACACCACACCAGTCATCCAACAACTACACCATACCAGTCATCCAATAACTACATCAGACCAGTCATCTAACAACTACATCATACCAGTCATCCAACAACTACATCATACCAGTCATCCAACAACTACACCACACCAGTCATCCAACAACTACATCACACCAGTCATCTAACAACTACATCCTACCAGTCATCCAATAACTACATCAGACCAGTCATCTAACAACTACATCATACCAGTCATCTAACAACTACACCACACC
>NC_088407.1:16216784-16226688 GCF_034236695.1 Oncorhynchus nerka
GCTACCCCTGCCGCCCCTATTGGATTAGTAAGCAAACATATGTTTGTGATCCTCCAGAAATGTATTTTCCCAGATGTCCTGTTTCTAACATGTGTTTGAAAGCTGTTAAATGGAGTGAATTATAACATACTTACTCTCCCCTCCCCTCCCTTCCCCAACAGTACAAAGAGATGAGTTTTCCTGACTTCACTAGCCAGCGACACTTGCATTATATTTTAAACTTTACCGCCATCTAGTGTACATATTTGACATCCAGATACTATTTTTCCACCATAAAGGTATATAGCCCTTTAAGATAGGGAGCATGGGGTGCATTACAAAGGTACATAGCCCTTTAAGATAGGGAGCATGGGGTGCATTACAAAGGGACATAGCCCTTTAAGATAGGGAGCATGGGGTGCATTACAAAGGGACATAGCCCTTTAAGATAGGGAGCATGTATTTCCCACCCTAAAGCATGGAGGTGTTATGGTGTAGGACACTTTGCAGATGACACTGTCTGTGATTTATTCAATGTAGAAAATAGTAAAAATAAAGAAAAACCCTTGAATTAGTAGGTGTTCTAAAACGTTTGACCGGTAGTGTATACAGCTGAAGTAGGAAGTTTACATGCACCTTCGACAAATACATTTAAACTCAGTTTTTCACAATTCCTGACATTTAATCCTAGTAAAAAATTTGACGTCTTATTTCAGTTAGGGTCACCACTTTATTTTAAGAATGTAAATGATCAGAATTATAGTAGAGAGAATGATTTATTTCAGCTTATATTTCTTTCATCACACTCAATTACTATTTGGTAGCATTGCCTTTAAATTGTTTAACTTGGGTCAAACGTTTCGGGCAGCCTTCCACAAGCTTCCCACAATAAGTTGGAAGTATGCTTGGGGTCATTGTCTATTTGGAAGACTCATTTGCAACCAAACTTTAACTTCCTGACTGATGTATCCACATAATTTTCCATCCTCATGCTGCCATCTATTATGTGAAGTGCACCAGTCCCTCCTGCAGCAAAGCACCCCCACAACATGATGCTGCCACCCCCATGCTTCAAGGTTGGGATGGTGTTCTGCGGCTTGCAAGCCTCCCCCTTTTTCCTCCAAACATAGCGATGGTCCTTATGGCCAAACAGTTCTATTTTTGTTTCATCAGACCAGAGGACATTTCTCCAAAAAGTACGATCTCTGTCCCCATGTGCAGTTGCAAACTGTTGCAAATGACATCACTTTCAGGAATTTCCCAAGCTGTTCTGGTGGAGCGCACACTTTTTCCACTGGTTGACGCTTTTGAACAGCTGGTTGTTGCTTCTGCCTGTGGGGGTGAAGTGCTCACTTTGTACACTGGGTGGTGCTCTTCTACTGCTACTGCTGCTGGTACTGCTCCTGGTCTCCCTGCAGGGATGGAGATAGATGCCACTTCACATCCAGGGTTGTTCTGTGATTCTGGTCTTCCTGGTATAGTGCTCACTGGGCTGTCAACTTCTGGAAAAAGACCTGTTAGGAGATGAAAAATCATAATAACATGTAAATTATCATTCATGCAAATAATCATTACATTTCTTTAAACAAAATAAATGATAGACCGAGACGGTACCTGCAGTAGCTGTTCTTCTTCAGGGGGTGGCCGGGTTTTGGCAGATAGGATCCATCCTACAACAACTAACACACCAACGAAGAAGAACACCCCAATAACACTGTCCACAGTGGTGCCAACTGGTGAGACTGAAAGTTGTTCAGTCCTACTCACCAAATGCTGATAGGTGTCTCACACACACACACACACACGTACGTTATGTTCCTGGAGAACAACATAACTGCAATGATATTAAAATGTTGATATTGTTTTTACAATAGTATGCACATAAAGTGGAAGCCAGTAAATTAGAGTCACATATGTCCTCCATGCTTTGTGTTTTGGTCTCTGCACTGACATGATTTCTGCTGGTGCACTGGATAGTCCCTTTGTCATTGGGGGGCGGGGCGGCAGGGTAGCCTAGTGGTTAGAGAGTTGGCATAGTAACCGAAAGGTTGCAAGTTCAAACCCTCAAGCTGACAGAGGTACACATCTGTCATTCTGCCCCTGAACAGGCAGTTAACCCACTGTTCCTAGGCCATCATTGAAAATAAGAATTTGTTCTTAACTGACTTGCCTAGTTAAATAAAGGTAAAATAAAATTGATTTATAACTAACAACAACAGATTTTTACCTTGTCAGCTCGGGGATTCAATCTTGCAACCTTTCAGTTACTAGTCCAACGCTCTAACCACGAGGCTACCTGCCGCCCCCACACTCTAACCACTAGTCTACCTGCCGCCCCCACACTCTAACCACTAGGCTACCTGCCGCCCCTACACTCTAACCACTAGGCTACCTGCCGCCCCTACACTCTAACCACTAGGCTACCTGCGGCCACTACACTCTAACCACTCGGCTACCTGCGGCCACTACACTCTAACCACTAGGCTACCTGCGGCCACTACACTCTAACCACTCGGCTACCTGCCGCCCCAACACTCTAACCACTAGGCTACCTGCCGCCCCTACACTCTAACCACTAGGCTACCTGCGGCCACTACACTCTAACCACTCGGCTACCTGCCGCCCCAACACTCTAACCACTAGGCTACCTGCCGCCCCAAAGATCCAGTTCCCTTAAAAACTAAATATGATCAGTTGTGATCGGTTGTCTGCAAAAATGTGTAGAAACCACGTAATATTCACTTTAGTGTGAGAGATACAGTCTGGCATTGTTCCCTGATCTCTGTCAAAGTGACATGGAATCTAGCGTTACTCATCTCACAACTTCCTCAATTGTGTTTTTCTTTTATGCGTCAGCTCATATTTTAATGACTGACTGGCATAGAAACATTTTTTAATTATAACTTATAACTAGGTTAACAGTATTTTTTGCACAGATCTTTGCTCTTTTGCACCACAACAATGTTGCAAATGTTCTTATTAGTAAGTAACCTTGGCTTCTGCGAGCCGGAATGGTTCAAGTACACCCCCTGGACAGGACACTAGTCTATCTCATGTTTCTGTAAAGAGAGGCAGCTTGATGTATAAGTACACCACCTGGACAGGACACTAGTCTATCTCATGTTTAAGATGGTACCAAAGAACATGGCTGACAGTTTACATTCTCCCAAATTATTGTGCTATTTTGTAACTTATTTTTTTACTTATTGTGTACATAATGTTGCTGCTACCGTCACTTATGACCGAAAATAACTTCTGGACATCAGAAAAGTGATTACTCACTGCGGACTGGGAGAAACTTTTTACTTTAATGAGTCAAACGAGAAGGATATCCTGCTTTCACTGGAACAGGCCCAGATCCATGCCTTTTGCATGAAGAAAAGATGCCGGAAAAGAGGACGCAGATCGGGCATCTTTCTGAGAACCCGGAGGCGAACGAGTAAACTCCCACTGCCTTCAATTATTCTCGCTAACGTGCAATCATAGGAAAATAAAATTGATGACCTACAATTAAGATTATCCTACCAACGGGACATTGAAGACTGTAACATCTTATGTTTCACCGGGACATGGTTGAATGAAGATATGGACAATATAGAGCTAGCAGGATTTTCCATGCACCGGCAGAACAGAGACGCTACCTCTGGTAAGAAGAGGGGTGGGGGAGTGTCTTTTTTTCAATAACAGCTGGTGCACAATATGTAATATTAACGAAGTCTCAAGGTTTTGCTCGCCTGAGGTAGAGTACCTTATTGTAAGCTGTAGACCACATTATCTACCAAAAGAGTTCTAAGTACTCAAAGCATGCGCGGACCAACTGGTAAGTGTCTTCACAGACATTTTCAACGTCTCCCTGACCGAGTCTGTAATACCTACATGTTCCAAGCAGACCACCATAGTCCCTGTGCCCAAGGAAGCGAAGGTAACCTGAGTAAATTATTACCGTCCCGTGGCACTCACATCAGTAGCCATGAAGTGCTTTGAAAGGCTGGGTATGGGTCACATCAACAGCATCCTCCCAGACACCCTAGACCCACTCCAATTCGCATACCGCCCCAACAGATCCACAGATGATGCAATGTCAATCGCACTCCACACTGCCCTTTCTCACCTGGACAAAAGGAACACCTATGTGAGAATGCTTTTCATTGACTACAGCTCAGCGTTCAACACCATAGTGCCCACGAAGCTCATCACTAAGCTAAGGATTCTGGCACTAAACACCTCCCTCTGCAACTAGATCCTGGACTTCCTGACGGGCTGCCCCCAAGTGGTAAGAGTAGGCAACAACACGTCTGCCACGCTGATCCTTAACACTGGGGCCCCTCAGGGGTGTGTACTTAGTTCCCTGCTGTATTCCCTGTTCACCCACGATTGCATAGGCGCGCACGACTCCAACACCATCATTCAATTTGCCGATGACACAACAGTGATAGGCCTGATCATCGACAACGATGAGACATCATATATGGAGGAGGTCAGAGACCTGGCAGTGTAGTGCCAGGACAACAACTTCTCCGTCAACTTGCGCAAGACAAAGGAACTGATCGTAGACTACAGGAAAAAGACGGCCAAACCCACCCACATTCACATCGACAGGGTTGTAGCGGAACGGGTCAAGTTCCTTGGTGTCCACATCAACAAAGTATCATGGTCCAAACACACCAAGACAGTTGTGAAGAGGGCCCGACAACACCTTTTGCCCCTCAGGAGACTGAAAATATTTGGCATGGGTCCCCAGATCCTCAAAAAGTTATACAGCTGCCCCATCAAGAGCATCCTGACCGGTTGCATCACCGCCTGGTATGGCAACTGCTCTGCATCGAACCGTAAGGTGCTACTGCTGCGTACGGCCCAGTACATCACTGGGCCAAGATTCCTACCATCCAGGACCTATATACTAGGCGGTGTCAGAGGAAGGCCCCAAAAATTGTCACAGACTCCAGTCACCCAAATCATAGACTGTTCTCTCTGCTACCGCACGGCAAGCAGTACCGTAACGCCAAGTCTAGGTCCACCTACATGTACAAATGACCTTTTATTTTTTTTATTTCACCTTTATTTAACCAGGTAGGCTAGTTGAGAACAAGTTCTCATTTGCAACTGCGACCTGGCCAAGATAAAGCATAGCAGTGTGAACAGACAACACAGAGTTACACATTGAGTAAACAATTAACAAGTCAATAACACAGTAGAAAAAAAATGGGCAGTCTATATACAATGTGTGCAAAAGGCGTGAGGAGGTAGGCGAATAATACAATTTTGCGGATTAACACTGGAGTGATAAATGATCAGATGGTCATGTACAGGTAGAGATATTGGTGTGCAAAAGAGCAGAAAAGTCAATAAATAAAAGACAGTATAAAAACAGTATGGGAATGAGGTAGGTGAAAATGGGTGGGCTATTTACCAATAGACTATGTACAGCTGCAGCGATCCTGATGTTTGAAGTTGGTGAGGGAGATAAAAGTCTCCAACTTCAGCGATTTTTGCAGTTCGTTCCAGTCACAGGCAGCAGAGTACTGGAACGAAAGGCGGCCAAATGAGGTGTTGGCTTTAGGGATGATCAGTGAGATACACCTGCTGGAGCGCGTGCTACGGATGGGTGTTGCCATCGTGACCAGTGAACTGAGATAAGGCGGAGCTTTACCTAGCATGGACTTGTAGATGACCTGGAGCCAGTGGGTCTGGCGACGAATATGTAGCGAGGGCCAGCCGACTAGAGCATACAAGTCGCAGTGGTGGGTGGTATAAGGTGCTTTGGTGACAAAACGGATGGCACTGTGATAGACTGCATCCAGTTTGCTGAGTAGAGTGTTGGAAGCCATTTTGTAGATGACATCGCCGAAGTCGAGGATCGGTAGGATAGTCAGTTTTACTAGGGTGAGCTTGGCGGCGTGAGTGAAGGAGGCTTTGTTGCGGAATAGAAAGCCGACTCTTGATTTGATTTTCGATTGGAGATGTTTGATGTGAGTCTGGAAGGAGAGTTTGCAGTCTAGCCAGACACCTAGGTACTTATAGATGTCCACATATTCAAGGTCGGAACCATCCAGGGTGGTGATGCTAGTCGGGCATGCGGGTGCAGGCAGCGATCGGTTGAAAAGCATGCATTTGGTTTTACTCGCGTTTAAGAGCAGTTGGAGGCCACGGAAGGAGTGCTGTATGGCATTGAAGCTCGTTTGGAGGTTAGATAGCACAGTGTCCAATGACGGGCCGGAAGTATATAGAATGGTGTCGTCTGCGTAGAGGTGGATCAGGGAATCGCCCGCAGCAAGAGCAACATCATTGATATATACAGAGAAAAGAGTCGGCCCGAGAATTGAACCCTGTGGCACCCCCATAGAGACTGCCAGAGGACCGGACAGCATGCCCTCCGATTTGACACACTGAACTCTGTCTGCAAAGTAATTGGTGAACCAGGCAAGGCAGTCATCCGAAAAACCGAGGCTATTGAGTCTGCCGATAAGAATATGGTGATTGACAGAGTCGAAAGCCTTGGCGAGGTCGATGAAGACGGCTGCACAGTACTGTCTTTTATCGATGGCGGTTATGATATCGTTTAGTACCTTGAGCGTGGCTGAGGTGCACCCGTGACCGGCTCGGAAACCAGATGGCACAGCGGAGAAGGTACGGTGGGATTCGAGATGGTCAGTGACCTGTTTGTTGACTTGGCTTTCGAAGACCTTAGATAGGCAGGGCAGGATGGATATAGGTCTGTAACAGTTTGGGTCCAGGGTGTCTCCCCCTTTGAAGAGGGGGATGACTGCCGCAGCTTTCCAATCCTTGGGGATCTCAGACGATATGAAAGAGAGGTTGAACAGGCTGGTAATAGGGGTTGCGACAATGGCGGCAGATAGTTTCAGAAATAGAGGGTCCAGATTGTCAAGCCCAGCTGATTTGTACGGATCTAGGTTTTGCAGCTCTTTCAGAACATCTGCTATCTGGATTTGGGTAAAGGAGAACCTGGAGAGGCTTGGGCGAGGAGCTGCGGGGGGGGCGGAGCTGTTGGCCGAGGTTGGAGTAGCCAGGCGGAAGGCATGGCCAGCCGTTGAGAAGTGCTTATTGAAGCTTTCGATAATCATGGATTTATCGGTGGAGACCGTGTTACCTAGCCTCAGTGCAGTGGGCAGCTGGGAGGAGGTGCTCTTGTTCTCCATGGACTTCACAGTGTCCCAGAACTTTTTGGAGTTGGAGCTACAGGATGCAAACTTCTGCCTGAAGAAGCTGGCCTTAGCTTTCCTGACTGACTGCGTGTATTGGTTCCTGACTTCCCTGAACAGTTGCATATCACGGGGGCTATTCGATGCTATTGCAGTCCGCCACAGGATGTTTTTGTGCTGGTCGAGGGCAGTCAGGTCTGGAGTGAACCAAGGGCTGTATCTGTTCTTGGTTCTGCATTTTTTGAACGGAGCATGCTTATCTAAAATGGTGAGGAAGTTACTTTTAAAGAATGACCAGGCATCCTCAACTGACGGGATGAGGTCAATGTCATTCCAGGATACCCGGGCCAGGTCGATTAGAAAGGCCTGCTCACAGAAGTGTTTTAGGAGCCGTTTGACAGTGACAGGGGTGGTCGTTTGACTGTGCCCGTGGCGGATACAGGCAATGAGGCAAGTGATCGCTGAGATCCTGGTTGGAAGACAGCGTAGGTATTTGGAGGGCCAGTTGGTCAGATGATACTCTATGAGGGCGCCCTTGTTTACAGATTTAGGTTGTACTCTGGTGGGTTCCTTGATGATTTGAGTGAGATTGAGGGCATCTAGCTTACATTGTAGGACTGCCGGGTGTTAAGCATATCCCAGTTTAGGTCACCTAACAGAACAAACTCTGAAGCTAAATGGGGGCGATCAATTCACAAATGGTGTCCAGGGCACAGCTGGGAGCTGAGGGTGGTCGGTAGCAGGCGGCAACAGTGAGACTTATTTCTGGAGAGAGTAATTTTCAAAATTAGTAGTTCGAACTGTTTGGGTATGGACCTGAAAGTATGACATTACTTTGCAGGCTATCTCTGCAGTAGACTGCAACTCCGCCCCTTTGGCAGTTCTATCTTGACGGAAGATGTTATTTTTGGTGGCCTTCCTGAGCCAGGATTCAGACACGGCAACACATCAGGGTTAGCAGAGGTGCCAAAGCAGTGAGTAAAACAAACTTAGGGAGGAGGCTTCTGATGTTGACATGCATAAACCAAGGCTTTTTCGATCACAGAAGTCAACAAATGAGGGTACCTGGGACATGCAGGGCCTGGGTTTACCTCCACATCACCCGCGTGAACAGAGAATGAGTAGTATGAGGGTGCGGCTAAAGGCTATCAAAACCGGTCGCCTAGAGAGCGTTGGGGGCAGAGGATAAGAGGAGCAGGTTTCTGGGCATGGTAGAATATATTCAGGGCATAATGCAGACAGGGGTATGGTGGGGTGCGGGCACAGCGGAGGTAGGCCCAGGCACTGGGTGATGATGAGAGAGGTTGTATCTCTGACACTGGTTGTAATGGGTGAGGTCACCGCATGTGTGGGAGGTGGGACAAAGGAGGTAACAGGGCATGGAGTGGGTCTAGGGGCTCCATTGTGAACAAAAACAATGATAACTAACCTGAACAACAGTATACAAGGAATATTGACATCTGAGAGAGACATACATGCAGGCATACAGTAATCACAGGTGTTGAATTTGGAAAGCTAGCTAAAAAACAGTAGGCGAGGCTAATCCGCTAGCACAACAAACAGCAGGTAAAATGGCGTTGACTAGGTAAACGTAAATGGCTAGGTAAAACAAACAAGCAGAAAGGAGTACCGTGATTAATGGCAGTCCAGCGTAAGGGCCAGCTATGTAGCCAAGAGATCAGTGTCCAGGGGGCAGCGGTGGATGGGCAGGGAAGCTGGGCTGGCGAGTGTTATCCAGGTTTTTAAAACTAACAATGACTAAATAGCTTGTAGCTAGTTAGCGTCTGGAGGTTCTTGAGTGTGTCATAAAAAAAAATAAGAGTAAAAGTACAGCGATTCCGTATCACATTGGGTGAGGCAGGTTTCCGGAAGGTATAAACAAATTAAAAATCAAAAAGAGATAGAAAGTAAATGGGGTCAGAGAGTGATTGGGACGCGGTGGTTCAGACGGTTAGCAGGCCTGTGCTAACAAGCTAACAGTTCGTAGGCCCGAGCTAGACAAGGTAGCAGTTAGCGGACCGGAGCTTGACAAGCTAGCCGTTAGCAGGCCGAATTAGCAAGCAGGGAGATAGCGAGGGCTAGAGAGTTAACCTTTGGGGGACGTCGCGATGGGGTGAGTCTGTTTATTCCTCTTCATGCGGTGACATCGACAGACCGGTCGTGGGCCCGGGTAATTGTAGCCCAGGAGTATGCTACAGGTGCTCTAGTACGCTAGGTGAGCTGGAGACACAGCGATTCAGAAAGCTCGCGGGCCTTGGCCAGCAGATGGATCTTTGGCGATGTCGCAGCGGAAAAGCCTGTTGAAACCCCTCGGACGATTATGTCGGCGGACCAGTCGTGATGGATCGGCGGGGCTCCGTGTCGGCAGTAGAGGGTCCAGGCCAATTGGCAAAATAGGTATTGTTGGACCTCTTCGGCTAGTCGGGAGATGGGCTTAGCTCGAGGCTAGCTCAAGGCTAACTGGTGCTTGCTCTGGGACAGAGACGTTAGCCAGGAGTAGTCACTCGGATTGCAGCTAGCTAGTTGCGATGATCCGGTGTAAGGGTTCAGAGCTTGCGGTAGGAATCCGGAGATGTGGTAGAGAAAAGCAGTCTGATATGCTTTGGGTTGATGTCGCGCTGGTGTCCTAGTTAGCTTTGAAGACCGCTAGCAGTGGCTAGCTACTAGCTAGTAGCTAGTTAGCTGGCTAGCTTCTGATGAGGGTTCCGGTTACTATACAGGACGGGACAAGACAAAACCTTGATTAACCTGTACCCCGCACATTG
>NC_088407.1:16227188-16232382 GCF_034236695.1 Oncorhynchus nerka
CGGTTACTAGTCTGACACTCTAACCACTACGGTTACTAGTCTGACACTCTAACCACTACGGTTACTAGTCTGACACTCTAACCACTACGGTTACTAGTCTGACACTCTAACCACTACGGTTACTAGTCTGACACTCTAACCACTACGGTTACTAGTCTGACACTCTAACCACTACGGTTACTAGTCTGACACTCTAACCACTACGGTTACTAGTCTGACACTCTAACCACTACGGTTACTAGTCTGACACTCTAACCACTACGGTTACTAGTCTGACACTCTAACCACTACGGTTACTAGTCTGACACTCTAACCACTACGGTTACTAGTCTGACACTCTAACCACTACGGTTACTAGTCTGACACTCTAACCACTACGGTTACTAGTCTGACACTCTAACCACTACGGTTACTAGTCTGACACTCTAACCACTACGGTTACTAGTCTGACACTCTAACCACTACGGTTACTAGTCTGACACTCTAACCACTACGCTACCCTGCCGCCCCTATTGGATTAGTAAGCAAACATATTTTTGTGATCCTCCAGAAATGTATTTTCCCAGATGTCCTGTTTCTAACATGTGTTTGAAAGCTGTTAAATGGAGTGAATTATAACATACTTACTCTCCCCTCCCCTCCCTTCCCCAACAGTACAAAGAGATGATGAGTTTTCCTGACTTCACTAGCCAGCGACACTTGCATTATATTTTAAGCTTTACCGCCATCTAGTGTGCATATTTGACATCCAGATACTCTTTTTCCACCATAAAGGTACATAGCCCTTTAAGATAGGGAGCATGGGGTGCATTAAAATGGGACATAGCCCTTTAAGATAGGGAGCATGGGGTGCATTACAATGGGACATAGCCCTTTAAGATAGGGAGCATGGGGTGCATTACAAAGGGACATAGAGAGTTGGTTCTGACCACAAACTATTCAATGTAGAATATAGTAAAAATAAAGAAAAACCCTTGAATTAGTTAGTAGGTGTTCTAAAACGTTTGACCGGTAGTGTATACAACTGAAGTAGGAAGTTTACATGCACCTTCGACAAATACATTTAAACTCAATTTTTCACAATTCCTGACATTTAATCCTAGTAAAAATTCGACGTCTTATTTCAGTTAGGGTCACCACTTTATTTTAAGAATGTAAATTATCAGAATTATAGTAGAGAGAATGATTTATTTCAGACATTTCTCCAAAAAGTACGATCTCTGTCCCCATGTGCAGTTGCAAACTGTTGCAAATGACATCACTTTCGGGAATTTCCCAAGCTGTTCTGGTTGAGCGCACACTTTTTCCACTGGTTGACGCTTTTGAACATCTTGTTGCTGCACATCGAAGTAAAGCGCTTCTGCCTGTGGGTGTGAAGTGCTCACTTTGTACACTGGGTGGTGCTCTTCTACTGCTACTGCTGCTGGTACTGCTCCTGGTCTCCCTGCAGGGATGGAGATAGATGCCACTTCACATCCAGGGTTGTTCTGTGATTCTGGTCTTCCTGGTATAGTGCTCACTGGGTTGTCAACTTCTGGAAAAAAGACCTGTTAGGAGATGAAAAATCATAATAACATGTAAATTATCATTCATGCAAATGATCATTACATTTCTTTAAACAAAATAAATGATAGACCGAGACGGTATTTCCGTAGTAGCTGTTCTTCTCAGGGTGGCCGGGTTTTGGCAGATAGGATCCATCCTACAACAACTAAATACACCAACGAAGAAGAACACCCCAATAACACTGTCCACAGTGGTGCCAACTGGTGAGACTGAAAGTTGTTCAGTCCTACCACCAAATGCTGATAGGTGTCTCACACACACACACACACACGTACGTTATGTTCCTGGAGAACAACATAACTGCATGATATTAAAATGTTGATGACAGCTTTTACAATAGTATGCACATAAAGTGGAAGTCAGTAAATTAGAGTCACATATGTCCTCCATGGGTCTCTGCACTGACATGATTTCATGGTGCACTGATAGTCCCTTTGGTTACTGGGGGCGGGGCGGGGCGGCAGGGTAGCCTAGTGGTTAGAGAGTTGGCATAGTAACCGAAAGGTTGCAAGTTCAAACCCTCAAGCTGACAGAGGTACACATCTGTCATTCTGCCCCTGAACAGGCAGTTAACCCACTGTTCCTAGGCCATCATTAAAAATAAGAATTTGTTCTTAACTGACTTGCCTAGTTAAATAAAGGTAAAATAAAATTGTTTTTTAACTAACAACAACAGATTTTTACCTTGTCAGCTCGGGGATTCAATCTTGCAACCTTTCAGTTACTAGTCCAACGCTCTAACCACGAGGCTACCTGCCGCCCCCACACTCTAACCACTAGTCTACCTGCCGCCCCCACACTCTAACCACTAGGCTACCTGCCGCCCCTACACTCTAACCACTAGGCTACCTGCCGCCCCTACAATCTAACCACTAGGCTATCTGCGGCCACTACACTCTAACCACTCGGCTACCTGCCGCCCCTACACTCTAACCACTAGGCTACCTGCCGCCCCAAAGATCCAGTTCCCTTAAAAACTAAATATGATATCGGTTGTCTGCAAAAATGTGTAGAAACCACGTAATATTCACTTTAGAAGTGTGAGAGATACAGTCTGGCATTGTTCCCTGATCTCTGTCAAAGTGACATGGAATCTAGCGTTACTCATCTCACAACTTCCTCAATTGTGTTTTTCTTTTATGCGTCAGCTCATATTTTAATGACTGACTGGCATAAAAACATTTTTTAATTATAACTTATAACTAGGTTAACAGTATTTTTTTGCACAGATCTTTGCTCTTTTGCACCACAACAATGTTGCAAATGTTCTTATTAGTAAGTAACCTTGGCTTCTGCGAGCCGGAATGGTTCATAGGAGCAGGAGCCTATCTCCTGTTTCTACAGCTTGCTGTATAAGTACACCCCCTGGACAGGACACTAGTCTATCTAATGTTTCTGTAAAGAGAGGCAGCTTGATGTATAAATACACCCCTTGGACAGGACACTAGTCTATCTCATGTTTCTATAAAGAGAGGCAGCTTGATGTATAAGTACACCACCTGGACAGGACACTAGTCTATCTCATGTTTAAGATGGTGCCAAAGAATATGGCTGACAGTTTACATTCTCCCAAATTATTGTGCTATTTTGTAACTTATTTTTTTTACTTATTGTGTACATAATGTTGCTGCTACCGTCACTTATGACCGAAAATAACTTCTGGACATCAGAAAAGTGATTACTCACTGCGGACTGGGAGAAACTTTTTACTTTAATGAGTCAGACGAGAAGGATATCCTGCTTTCACTGGAACAGG
Source organism: Oncorhynchus nerka (assembly GCF_034236695.1). Taxonomy (NCBI): domain Eukaryota; kingdom Metazoa; phylum Chordata; class Actinopteri; order Salmoniformes; family Salmonidae; genus Oncorhynchus; species Oncorhynchus nerka. Next base: position 16,230,511 of record NC_088407.1, read on the forward strand.
CCCAGATCCATGCCTTTTGCGTGAAGAAAAGATGCCGGAAAAGAGGACGCAGATCGGGCATCTTTCTGAGAACCCGGAGGCGAACGAGTAAACTCCCACTGCCTTCAATTATTCTCGCTAACGTGCAATCATAGGAAAATAAAATTGATGACCTACAATTAAGATTATCCTACCAATTAAAGACTGTAACATCTTATGTTTCACCGGGACATGGTTGAATGAAGATATGGACAATATAGAGCTAGCAGGATTTTCCATGCACCAGCAGAACAGAAACGCTACCTCTGGTAAGAAGAGGGGTGGGGGAGTGTCTTTTTTTCAATAACAGCTGGTGCACAATATGTAATATTAACGAAGTCTCAAGGTTTTGCTCGCCTGAGGTAGAGTACCTTATTGTAAGCTGTAGACAACATTATCTACCAAAAGAGTTCTCATCTGTATTATTCGTAGCTGTCTATTTACCACCACTAAATGGAGCCTGCATTAAGACTCTCATCCAACTCTATAAGGCCAAAAGCAAAGAAGAAAATTATCACCCAGAAGCAGCGCTCCTAGTGGCCGGGGACTTTAATGCAGGTCAAATTAAATCAGTTTTACCAAATGTTTACAAGCATGTCACATGTGCAACCAGGGGGTAAAACATCCTAGCTCACCTTTACTCCACACACAGAGATGCATACAAAATACCTACATGTTTCAAGCAGACCACCATAGTCCCTGTGCCCAAGGAAGCGAAGGTAACCTGAGTAAATTATTACCGTCCCGCGGCACTCACATCAGTAGCCATGAAGTGCTTTGAAAGGCTGGGTATGGGTCACATCAACAGCATCCTCCCAGACACCCTAGACCCACTCCAATTTGGATACTGCCCCAACAGATCCACAGATGATGCAATGTCAATCGCACTCCACACTGCCCTTTCTCACATGTACAAAAGGAACACCTATGTGAGAATGCTTTTCATTGACTACAGCTCAGCGTTCAACACCATAGTGCCCACGAAGCTCATCACTAAGCTAAGGATTCTGGCACTAAACACCTCCCTCTGCAACTAGATCCTGGACTTCCTGACGGGCTGCCGCCATGTTGTAAGAGTAGGCAACAACACGTCTGCCACGCTGATCCTTAACACTGGGGCCCCTCAGGGGTGTGTACTTAGTTCCCTCCTGTATTCCCTGTTCACCCACGATTGCATAGGCGCGCACGACTCCAACACCATCATTAAATTTGCCGATGACACAACAGTGATAGGCCTGATCACCGACAACGATGAGACATCATATAGGGAGGAGGTCAGAGACCTGGCAGTGTGGTGCCAGGACAACAACTTCTCCGTCAACTTGCGCAAGACAAAGGAACTGATCGTAGACTACAGGAAAAAGACGGCCAAACCCACCCACATTCACATCGACAGGGTTGTAGCGGAACGGGTCAAGTTCCTTGGTGTCCACATCAACAAAGTATCATGGTCCAAACACACCAAGACAGTTGTGAAGAGGGCCCGACAACACCTTTTGCCCCTCAGGAGACTGAAAATATTTGGCATGGGTCCCCAGATCCTCAAAAAGTTATACAGCTGCCCCATCAAGAGCATCCTGACCGGTTGCATCACCGCCTGGTATGGCAACTGCTCTGCATCGAACCGTAAGGTGCTACTGCTGCGTACGGCCCAGTACATCACTGGGCCAAGATTCCTACCATCCAGGACCTATATACTAGGCAGCGTGTCAGAGGAAGGCCCCAAAAATTGTCACAGACTCCAGTCACCCAAATCATAGACTGTTCTCTCTGCTACCGCACGGCAAGCAGTACCGTAACGCCAAGTCTAGGTCCACCTACATGTACAAATGACCTTGACTAACCTGTACCCCG